>NC_028646.1:3858289-3864300 GCF_001406875.1 Solanum pennellii
ATATATATATATATATATATATATATATATATATATATATATACATATATATAATATCGATTCTATCAGAATACAAAAAGAACAACACAAATATATATGTATAACATACAGTTATCGAACCGATATACATTTACAATTCACCTCTCCCCACTCTTTTACCTTCTCTCGCTTACCTCTCTCCTCTCTCTCCCAATCTCATCTGTCATTCTCTTCCCTATGACATGTAGCTACGAATTGTAATGATTAAATTATAGTTATGGAGAATAATTAGAATATTTTAAGTGGATATATATTTAATTTTTTTTATTATGAGTCAAAAAATAAAAGCACGTTGACTCTTCACAACACTAGTGTTCTATTAGCTTATTTGAAGTTCATTAAAAATGAACAGAAGATATGATTTATTGAATTATTCTTATTTATTAGGTATTATTTTAAAATTGTGCATTCTATTAATATGAAATAATTATTTCATATAAAGTATAGTTAAAAATAAGTACTATCTCTTGTCCTGCATTTTAAAAGCGGCAGAATTTAAGACAATTATTTTTTTGTTAAAGCTACACATGATTCCTCAGTTTTCTTTTATTTGGTGTTACATATATATATCAAAAATAAATGTCGTATTTTACTTTTTACTTGTACATTTAAACAAATAGCGAGAGAGACATTTTGTACTATTTTTAATATTAAATAATTAGAATAATCAAATTTAGAGGTACAAAATATTGAATTAATTGGTTCGTACTACTTCCATTCTTTAGATTAATTGATTGGTTGATATATTGAATTAAATCTTATCAATTTTAATAAATTGGTTCATTCTTTCTTAATCCATTAGCGTTATCACATATTCTTTATATTTTTTCATTAATGATGACTATGATAATGTAACACTAGATGAAGAGGTAGAGAATTTTCAACTAACATTTTTCGCTCTTTTATATGTGCTAATGTCTTTCATTTAAAAAAAAATTACGTTTAAATTAAATTTACATAAAGTACCAGAGCATGAAATTTAAATTGTTACGCCCTCCCTTCTATGTTAACTTAAGCTTTGAGGTGTTTCACACCCTTTAAAAAAAGTAGGTTTGAACATTAATTTTTTATTTTTATCCTTATTAGTTATTGTCAGAACTAACTAAACATTAATTATAATAACTAATTACAATACTAATTTAAAGGGTAAAATTAGAAGAATATTTTAAAAATAGTCTTGAAGATTGAAACTTAGTTAACTTGAAAAAATAAAAAAGGGTTCAAAACTTGAGTTAATATGAAATGGAGGGAGTAATTTTCACGAAAAAAATTCTTCGTCCAAAATAACCTAAATTTTAATTTTCTTTTATTAAAGTTATACTTACTGATCCCTCCAATATAAAAAAACACATGTCTCATTTTACCTGTACAATAAAGAAAATTAAAATAGAAAAAAAATCTGAAATCGGTAATGAAACTATCGAACCGGGAATAACCGGAATCGGGATCTACAATCAGAAATCATACTGGAATTGGGACGGAATGTTACCGATAGTTTCGGATACGTAGAGTTTACCCCGTCCCGATCCCCTAGCGAACTGGTATTTGATCGGACTGGATTTCGATAAAAACAGCATTTTAAAAAAAAATTGAAAATCAATTAATATTTTACATTTTTTTATTATTTTAAAGTCAAAATTATATACTTTCAAACATTCAAAATTAATCATTTATAGGTTTCAAACTTTTAAACTTTAAAGTCTGAAAGTTTGTAAAACTTTAAAGGCAAAATGGTTTGATATACTTGTATCGGATTGTAAAGTGAACCCTTTTACTTATGAATTTGTCAAGTGAACCCTTAAACTCAATGAAACACAATATTTTAAACATCTCTGACCATTGACCAAACTTATGTGGCAATAAGATTGCTTAGCTGAAAAAACGTGTGAGGCACACGCGAGTCAAGAGCGTGAAATCAATATTTTTTTATTAAAATAACACATATAATCAGGAAAAAAATTAAAAATAGGAAAAACAAAAATATCCTCTTCTTCTTCCCTTTTCCTACAGAGAAAAAATTATGTCATCTTTTTCACCATTAATTTTTTTGGTAATTTAACTTCGTTTCTAAAAGAAATTACTCATCCTTCAAACATCCCACAACAAACATACATATTGGAAAGAAGAAGAACTTTTTTGTTTCAATGATTCTTTGGGCTGATTTGTTTGTCTTCAAATTTAAAATGGGTTACATAATTTGAGCTTTTAGTTTGAAGGTTTAGATTGAAATTTTCTCTGTAAATTGAAAGCTCAAATAACAAAATTATACGAGTTGAATTAAGCAATTTGATAACTCAACTTCAAATCAAGACGATTGAGTCAAATAACTCATTGTTGGACTCTTTTTGTTGAGATCAGAAAGAAAATTACACCGTCGCTGTTAAAATCTCCATTGTTGCTTCACTCCAACTTTTTGGTCTTTGGGGATTTATGTATTCTCAACAATTTTCTAAAAATTCTTGAATTTCAAGTGTTTTGTGAAACAAAATTCATATTGTTATTAAATTTGCCAAATGAGAACACCCAATTCTCAAGCTATAATTATGGCAGCAAGTGTATCTTTTGTGCTTAATTAAGGCAGGTGGAAAAAGATGGGAGTGGGAGGTGGATTTGGAATTTGGGGGCGGTTAGGATTTATTGAAAGAGATGGAAAGGAGGTGCAACGTATTTTGAGAAGAAAAATTTGCTTTTAAAAAAAATATTTATTTATTAATATTTAATTTCTGACTTGTCATTAAAAAATGATGTGGAGTATTTATTAATATTTAATTTCTGACTTGTCATTAAAAAATGATGTGGATTTCACGTGTATTTGGTTGTATCACACACACCCTCTTCAAATGAAAAAAAGGTTTAAAATATTGTGTTTCGTTAAGTTTGAGTGTTCACTTGACAAAGTCATAAGTGAAAGGGTTCACTTTACAATCTGATACAAGTTTGAGGTTTAATCAGACCATTTTGCCAACTTTTAAACTATAAATATATAATTTAACTATTAGTTGAATCTAAATTATAATTTTTTATATTTCTAAAAACTTTAAAAGTTTGAAAATATAAATTTCAAACTTTAAAAGTTTGAAAATTTAAAATTCAAACGTTGAGGTTATAAAAATTTAAATTTTAAACTTTAAAAACTATAAAAGTTTAAATTTCACAATAACAAAAATTATTTAAGAAAATAATTAAAAGCAATTAAGACGAATAGCCTAGACTTTTATTAATATTTAATTGATAGTACAATACTATAATTTGATCTACAAAAATATTAGTAAAGTATTAAAAGATTTAATCTACACAACCACCTTCTAGGAAGGGTTCTGTTTGACCTAGACCTCGAATTATCATACTCATACTACTAGACAATTACATTTTTAAATTTAATAGTTCGTGTTACTATAGAGATCTTTTCTTAAATCATTTAACATTTTCTAGTAAAATGATCGGGAATTGTTTGAATAGATAAATCATCTATTGCTTCAATGTCGTCGCACTATAATCTTGCATTATTTCATCGTCATTCTCAAATTTGGTCGGTAGTGGTTCACGACCCAAATTTATTCTCTTGGCATTAATTAAATCTCTAAATAATACTGATATCTCCAAGCTATCTGCTACTAATGAATGTCTATACTCTCCAATTTAAAACCTTGTTGCACAAAAAACGCCTTCCGAACTTTAAGGTTCTTGATTACTTGATACATTTATATTAGAATTATATAAGTCATACAATTTTCTTACTTCAATTTTTATGCTATCTTTAATTTCTTGACAACTGGTATTCCATCATTTTCACTATCAATATCAAAATTAAAATATATTTTATCAACCGCCCTACATGTACCTACATCTTTGTAATGGGGTTTAACAAAGAAGCGATTAAATAAATTTGGGGAATAGGAATAAAATGTTTTTTTTAATTTTTCAATCATTTTGCTAATAGATTGTACAAATCTTGATATATTTTTGAATTTATAAAATTTAGAAAATATCACAAATTTTAGGTAAAACAGAGCAAATGATTGGATAATAAAATGCAGATATTCTTTTTGTAGTTAAATAAAAAAAAATTAAGAAATCTATGAGTTATTGTATGTCATTTCAATCGCTATCATCAAATCTATATGACATATCTTTCAAACCATTGGTAAAGGTTTTCTATATTTATAATCGACTACAAACATTTTATATAAAGAATTTCATCTAGTAGACACTGTTTTTGAAATTTTTCTAGGTGGAAGATTATATTCAAAATAATGATTTTGAAAATCTCTACATCTAAACTTAACTTGACATTTATATATAAAATAACATGCATTTTCAAACTTTCGTACAACCATTATCAAACATTTGTATATCACCTCTAACAATCAAATTATATATGTGTGCAACACACATAATATGAAAATCATCATCATAAACAGGGCAAGAGAAGGTCTTAGAAGTTCAACAGCACTTGATCACAAATTCCATAGTTTTCTAAAATTATTTGAGCTATTTAACAATCGGTTTTTCATTTGACAATATTTATAACCTAAAATTTTTTTTTCATACTCCAATTTTTATCAATCCAATGTGCAGTAACAGTCAAATAATCATTACCGTTTATACTACGGCTCATATCAGAAGTAATAGCTATTTTACAATTATTATAATAAAGTAAACAACAAAGATATTGAAAATGTTGAGCTTGATAATCAAATACAACCTTTTTAATTGTATTTCTAGCAAAACCTTTAAAATGTGGATTATACACATTTTGAATATAATGTATAAATTCAAGATTATCAGCAAAACTAAATGGCAAACCCATCACAACAATCATTTTAGCTAATTCTTCAAGATCTTTTTCTCTAATATATGACCGTGGTAAACTAGAGCAAAAAACATTAGAAATATTTAATTGTGTTTGGACCATATTAGAGTCGCCTACTTCTACAGTTTCAGGAAGGGGACACCATTCTTTTTAGCTTTGGCTACCGCTTTAGCATGCAAAAATTCATTTTTATAACATGACATTAAATGATTACTCAAATGTCCCATCCCACCTTGTTTTCCTACAGTTTTATGATTCAATCTAAGTTTACATGTATTACAAATAGCTTGTATTTTATGTTCATTTTGTGTCATAAATTGCCACACAACTGATTTTTTAGCACATTTGACCTTAGGCCTAGGATGTACGGGGGGACGGAAAATGAAAGGGAGCGGGACTAGGAGTACTAGTAGTCATAGATGGCTCAGTTTCATCATCATCATTAGGTGTATCAATATAATCATCAACGTTATCATGTTCATCATCTAAAGACAATTCCTCATTAAAATTACCAAACCTTCTTTGTAACGTTCATGATAAGGATCTAATCCAAAATTACTATCAATATCAAAAACAATATCATTAACATGTGTATAATCATCCATATTCATTCTTACTATATTAGATTTTTTAGTTTTATATTTAGAAGAATTATCGGTCTTTTTATTAATGGTGGAACTAAAGTTCATCATATTATTAACCGTTTCAACTATGCTTTTTTTAACCTTTTTCAACAATCTTTTTACCGAAATTCATATTCAAATACTAAAAGTGAGTAAATTATATATAATACGAAAATGTATTGCAAACAAATAATTAATCACAAACTAAATAAATAATTGTTGTAAAAAAAAGAGATGAAAGTTGAAACGAATGTACCGAGCGTCTACTTAAAAAAAATAAACGTGTGTGATCGAAAGCTGAAAATGAAAAATTGAAAGTTGAATTTTGAAGCCCCAAATCCAATTTCCAAAAACCAAATACGTAATTTCAATAAGAATAAGAGATTAGAGAGTAGAGGGTTGAGAGAGTAAAAAATAATTTTTTTGTGAGTGAAAAGAATGAAAATTTTGGGGTATTTATAAGTAATAAAAAAGTGAAAATGTAGTTTTTAAAGTTTGGAGTACTAAAAAAAGTTGGGGGGGGGGGGGGGGGGGGG
>NC_028646.1:3864398-3890053 GCF_001406875.1 Solanum pennellii
GGGGGTAGGGAGTGTGAGGTGGAGTAAATTGGGTAAAAAAGTTGTTGGTGCGCCCCTCTACCCGTTGCTCAACGCTTCACAACGGCTAATTCTTTAATTTATTTTTATTTTTAAAAAAAATGGACCGGATTGGGGTCGGGCCTGGAATTTATCGGATCGGAATTAAGCACTAAAGTTCGATTTCCATTTTGTTACATGTCCCACACCCCGTACCTATCGATCCTTATCGGAACTAGTCGAAATCGGACAGGTAACGGAACAGGACCGAAACCTTTCAATTTCGCTACCATCCATAGTTGTAAGCGGGTCATGGGTTGGGACGGATTGATCCTTCAACCATAAAATGAACAACATTATCCTCTTAAAAAGTATACGCACATTATGTCTCATGAACACGACATCACTACCTACAGAAATTCATTTATGAATTACGCATACTTCACCGAATATTTACAAAACAAAAACATAATATCAAAGATACAACATTCATAAGATTCATTCGGCAAAAAATATTACATGATCATTATCTTTATAAACAAAACAATAAAGAAGTGAAATATTAGTCATAAAAAGCAAAACTAAAAGAGGTCAAAAATTTATAGTTATAATGGAGTAATGAACTTAAGGTAATTAGAAAATTTAATGGGTAATCGCGCTAAATGTAAAAGATATGTAAAGAATTTTAGATTTGATTTTATACTGATATTTAAAAATATTTATTGATGAAATTTTAATAACTAAAATTATATTTAAAATATATATGATAAATATTTTTAAAAATCATAGCCCACAGGCTGACCTCTGAGGCTTGCGGGATAGGACCACGAGGCTAACGGGTCAAATGAGGTTGGGCTAAAAAGTCTCGTTCCTAAATGGATTGAAAAAACTAAACACAACATCATTTAATTCAAGGGTTGGGTTAGGTCGGCATGGCAGGTCAAACTCATTTTGACAGCTCTAGTTCTAACTAATAATCTAAAAAATGAGAGTCTAGTGTCAAAGATTTTCTTCAATAGAAGTCAGTCGCTCCTACTAATATCTAATGAATAACAAATTCGTTCGTTAATTAATTAACTGATTTATATATTGAATTATATCTCATCAATTTGTATAAATTGATTTATTCTTTTTTCATCAATTAGGGTTATCACATATTCTCAATATTCTTTTGTCATTAATGGTGACTATGATAATGCAACACTAGATTAAGAAGGTAACTAATTTACAACTAACAATATTCACTCATTTATATGTGATTATCTCGTTCACTTAAAAAAAAAATTGTATGTTTAAATTAAATTTATATATGGTATCAGAGCTTGAAATTTGAATCGATAATATTNTATATATATATATATATATATATATTGTCACGACCCAAATCGAGTCGTGAGTGGCACCCACACTTAACCTCCTAGGTGGGCGAACCAAGGAATCCAAATTTCAACATATATCAATAATTCAACTATGGATAACAAAAATAATGCGGAACCTCCAAAACTTATTAATGTATCATTTCTCAAAACCTGAAAGTCATCACATCAAGGACATCTAATCTCAAAATACTAAATCTAAGAATATTTAAAATACCGAAATAAGTAAATCAGATGGTACATGTCCGAAATTTAAGAACATCATGACATAAATGAGAAAATCCAGCACGAGCTAGAAATAATAGCTCACCGTGAACTCTGATGTGATGGAGACTGGCTAGAGCTGAGGGCAAGTCGAAGTCGATGGTACACTTGCTGCACTCCACAAAACAAAACGAAGGAAACGCAAGTAGGGGTCAGTACAAGGAACACGTACTGAGTAGGTATCATCAGTCAATCCAAAATAGAAACCAATATATGTTGAATAATAATATAAAATCAACTACAATACTTGGCAGGTGGCAAGCAACAAACAACATGAACCAGTGATAACAACGCTATAGTAGGTCCACAATCAATTAAAATATCAAGCACACCTATGAAAACTCATGTCTCCACACCATACTCATTTGGATAATGGGTTATTTGAGCTTGAGTATATTACGTTAATTCAAGATTCATTTTCTTTAATATTATCGTGTCGGAACGTGACACTCTGATCCCCTATATCGTGTCGGAACGTGACACTCTGATTCCATAATATCGTGTCAAAATGTGACACTCCGATCCAATAATACCGCTTCAGAATGTAACACTCTGATCTAATTATTTTATTAATTTATTTCACCAAGTCTTCTTTATTCAAGGCGCCATTTAGATAGAGAGAGTTCAAGATTATAAATTCAACGGTCTCAGAATTTTAGGTCAACCACAAACCACACAAACAAGTACATAGGAAACTTCACAATATCACTTCATACATATCATCGCTACTGATAGTTTATCTATCAAATAGAAATAAATCATAGCATACCTCCACCGAAGAACCGAAGTCAAGCACTACTTCTCCTATGCTTTTTATTTCCTCAATGCTTCTGAACCCTTTCAATCTATCAAGTATATATATGCATAATGTGTACGTTAACAAGCCCATAAACACTCAGATTATTTTGTGTCTAGCCTCTACCCCATCAATTCACTTAATTCTCTAATTCATTTCTAAAAGTTCAAACCTAAGGGTAAGTCTTTATTCCTCCAATTAACAGAACTTTAATAAAATTCAAGTAATTCAATACACCTAATATGATCTATCTTAATATAATTAAAATATATTTTATAATGCAAGGACAAAATATTAATACTAATGTGAAATACACACATTAGAACGCCACCCGTGAGGAGAAGTGTGGCAAAACAGTGGCAACCACCGCTGTAATTCCAAATTTCCACCCGATAAGACCTACTACTAATGCTTGAAATATATATATATATATATATATATATATATATATATATATAATAATACTCGCTGGAAATAATTATATAATTCAATACGGCCAATTTGCTAGCATTTATTGAATAGCACTATATTTCAATTCAACTTTATAATAAAATATATAACAATAATATGACCATGCCCATATAATCAATATTCAAGTAAAGTTTTGATTACCTGATGAGGTAACTGCTTCTTGACTGCTGCAGTTAAGGTTTTCACGGCTAAACCTTTATTTTCCTTTTTCAGAATATTTTCTTATAATTATTATATGACTAATTATAAGAGTGGTGAAAGTGATCCACTATTTATTTCACTATTATTTTCTTTCACCACCAACTAAATAAATTATAAAAACTATGCCACTAATTTCACAATTTTAATTATGAATAATCCAAAACACCCATTTAAAATCTATCGAAAAGTATTTAATCAAAGAAAAATTTCTAGCGCCCAAAACGACTGAATTGGTTTGTTACATATATATATATATCAAACATAGATGTCATTTAAGCAAATTGTGAGAATTTTTCCATAGTATTTCTAGAGTATGATTGAAATGGCTTAAAAGTTGATCAAACATACTTTTAAGTCATTTTTTATTTTTTGTAATGTTTGGTAAAATTAAAAATAATTTAAAATAACTTTTAAAAAATTTAAAACCAAAAGTCGGACTCTCCCTATTTTTTAATTTTTGATTTAAAAATTACTTAAGTTTGACTTTTTTTTTTTTTGACTTGAAAGCTACTATTTTAAGTTAATCCAAACGTGCTCTTAATATCTGAATAACTAAATAATATTAGTAATCAAATTTTGAGATCTAAAATATTATTAATAAAGTTTAGTTTAGTAAATACATGTCTCGAAATAAAATTTTCTTAAAAAATATATCGAATCAATAAAGGTCAAGTAATTTAATATGAACGGGATATTTTAAAATACAGAGAGTATCTAATTAAAGTTACGACCATATATATTTATGCTTGAGTCAAGAACTCAAACAAAAAATCTAGCAATATTTTAAAGTAGGATGAACCATAAAATCAACTTAATAAAGTAAAAATATGACAAATATTCTTTTAGTAGACTTTTTATTATTTTATGTGTTGTCCGCTTAATATAAAATTTGTAACTAATATTTAATGAATAATAAATTTTGTTGGTTAGATAGTTGGTTGATTCATTGAAGTGAATTTCATACAATTTTTATAAATTGATTCATTCTTTTTTTCGTTCATTAGGATTATCATATTTTTGTCATTTATGATGACTATGATAATGTAACACTAGAGTAGCGTAAAGAGACAAATAATTTTTAACTACCACTTTCTCTTTTTTATATGTGATTGTGTATTCCACTTCAAATACGTTTTTATACTTTAAAATTAAATTTACACATAGTATCAGAGCTTGAAATTTGCATTAATAATCTTCATAAAAGAGTAATTGCATATCTAAAATAAACTTAATCTCAATTACCATTTTCCTACAAGTGAAGTGCATTTTTAGTCTTACTTTTTTCTTGTTCTGCGTCAGAACTTTTCTCTTCCTTCTTTGAAATTTATTACTCAATCTTTTATTAAACAAAAGAATCACCAAAAAAGAATTAATCAAATTTATAGAACTTAGATTTGAAAAATATTAATATCAAACTTTACATTTTTACATGACAAATTGGACTAAAAAAAGTAGTTTTAGAAGCTTTTCAATAAAGACTTCATAAATAGTTTTACTACTTAATTCAAGCCATAGACAGATGATAAAACATTACCTAATGTTTTAATGTTTTCGTCTCCGTGAGATTTTAACATGAGACCTCACGTTCTTCTCCCACTTCATTGACCACCGAGCCACATCCTTTGTAACTGTGATAATTTTTTCGAAAAAAATATTAACAAAGGCATTGCAGGTATCAAAGGGAACTTCCTGGTGTAGTAGCAACTGTAAATAGTACTTACCACAAGAGAGAAATTATAATTGAAATGAATTCTAATCTTTAGTCTAATAAATTCACCATGGTAAAATCATATACCAGTACACTGTTGAAATCCTGAGTGAACAAAAGCTACTACAGAGTCATCTGTAAAACAAAATTCTTGTACATTCCCTGTGGAAATGATTTCCAATGGTAACACTAATATAACAAGTTGAACACCTAAAATTCACTGAGGTTACAATATGTCAATAATCTACATGACATTTCACCTTTGATGTCGTTGAAGAGGGCAGCTTCCGCTAAATCATGACTTCACATCTTCCGTTGAATCTAGGCACCAAGATGTGAGTGACCATTTACTAGCAAAAATTAAAAAGCTAGTGCGCGAAAGCCCAATTCGACATGAGGATAAGAATGATGAGTAAAACGCCAGGCCTCGCCACTGTTCCTTGTATCACCACTTCTCAGTCTTCTTTCTGTTTAATAATATTCAAGGGATGAATTTCAAATGACATTTTTTCGAGAAAATTAAATCCTCAACTGCTGAGATGTGTGATGCATTGACAAACTTGAAAAATGTTTCACCAAGAAAGAATAAAGAAATAGGCAGTGAATTAAAAGTACTACTATTAGCCAGAGCATCATTCTACACTAGAAATACAATGTACTCCCTACAGCCTTCATTTATTTGATCTAAATCATATATGGGTCTTTGAAAAAAGATAAAAGCAACTATACAGAGGAAATATATACAATCTCCGAGATTTAACTTTACTTGCCATGGTTACTAAACCCAAGAGCGAGGTCTTCTCCATTAATCTACCATTTGAACAAACCAAAACAAGTTTTATTATAATTAATCTCAAACAAGTATTTCATAAGTGCTTCAGCTTCTATTCTGTGTTCAAACTGCAATTATTAAGTGTCTTGTTGGCAGCACCTACTGATACTATGTTCCTCATAGGCATATTTTGCCACGACTTCTCATAGTCAATGATCCCAGAAAAAAAGGTAGAGAAACTGGATGTCAAGGCACGCGTGGAAGCAGATTTGACATAAATATAACAAGCAACAATCAGCTAAACACAAGTAAAATACTATTGATTCTAATGAACTTCTCCAAATAACAAGTTTGCTGTATCTTTAAAACGAACTAATATTACCTTTGATAATGAGGTGAAGATGGTTGATCAGGGGAAGACTGTTGCCCAGAGACTGCATGAAATCTCTGTTCTTCAATTGCTCCCTTTGGTCGACTTCCATCACCTGGCTGGGCTTGTTCATTTGTACCTGAGAAGCCTACGGGACCCATAGACCCAAACTCAAGCTGTTCTCCATGTGAATTATTATAAGTAGAATTATGGTCGTATGGATAAAACATTACAACTGGAGGGCCACCAGGTCCATTTGAAGACGCTGCACTAGGGTTCATTGATGATAGAGGATACATGCCATACACCATATTGGGAGGGACACTTGGGCTTGAGTTTGCATGCAATGGACCATTTTGGGACTGATATGAAGGGAAGGAGTCGTGTCTATGAGAGGAGCTCCATGACCTGTCAGTTCGGCTATCACTGGACACTGGACGATCCAATCTTGAGTTTACTTTCTCAGATTGGCTGCGGTTGTAGTTGCGACCACCAGCACGGGATTTTGAATTTGCATTCCAGTTCCCCTCACCATAATTATCGTTTCTGTCATGGTTGTAACTCCCCCTTCTTGTACCAGGAGCGTGTCGATCCCTGACTGAAGCCTTCTGAAGAAACAGTCAAATTGCAAAAAGTAAAATATCCACCAGAAATGACAGTACCACACATCTTAGTAAACATGATTTATACGGCAAAACACAAAAGTAAGCACTGTGAACAGACATGAAATCTAGTTTCACCAACTAGGAAGACCAGACCAGGTGATGTATCTGAGCTTCATGGACATAGAATAGGCAAATGCTCATTGAACCCCTCAGCATCAAATGAAAGACATGATAAAGCAAAGCCAAGTGAGGCTTTCCACTTACAAAAAAAATACTGTCTTAATACTCGGAACAAGCATAGCTCTTTTCTCAAAAAAATTAAGTGAACTCGGTACAAGCATAATATCCACATCCCACCAGTGACAGAAGCATCTCTTTGTAGTAAAATTATTGTTTGAAAAGCAACTAGTGAAACATTGAGATGCTTTTATTGATCCAATAGTCACTCTTGGGGATCTGAAGAAGAAAAAAGACTAATAGACAAGTGAAGACAAAAATGTGCAAGTACTCTGCATACATTTCATATAATAATATAGCATGTACCTCCTCCAACAACCAAGGAATAGAACAATATCAATCAATAAATAGGTTTTTTTTAGCAACTTTCTTACTGGATTTGGCAAATATGTTCCTGTCCCGCTACGATATCTTGGTATGTCATCCACATATTGTTGAAACATATTGGGAGGTCTATTTGCAACAGACTGTAGCGGTGAAATGGGTAATACACGAGGACCATAGTTCATCAGCTGAGTAAAAAGGTTCATGTTGGCTGACGACGGTCTTCCAGGACCATCCCATGGGAAACGACCCTGTAAGTATGCAGGTGGTACCATAACAGGAGAAGGATAAACAAGAGGCCCGGGATGCCTTGGATTTTGGCAAAACCGTCCATATTGTAAGTTTTGCCAATGACTAGCAAAGTCACTGTTAAGTATATCAGACCTGTGTCCACCAGATGCTTCTATGGAAGTAGCTCCTCTAATAGCATGGGAAGTATTCAGATTTTCAGTGTGATCAAGACCCTCAGACAGATCAAAGTTCTGGCCTAAATCACGATTATCAAAGCATTCTTCTCTTCCAAAGTGGCTGGTTGATGCATCAGGATATACTGGGAGCATTGTAAGAAAGGGAACTGGTGGTCCGGTGGGATAAAATGCAAAAACCCCAGAATTATCAGTCATTCTTTGCCGAGAACCAGGCCCTATGAGCATTGGTGCAATGGGCATTATTGAGTCGGATCCACTTGGCTGAGCACCTTCGTATTCAGGCAGATGATGCCTTGGAATGTGCATGGAAATAACAGATTGAGGTACTTGGCTTCCCTCAGCCATTTCAGTACCCAGGGTTGACACGGAGTTCCAATCCTGATCATCCTCCTCAGCATGGTTAGAAATATGGTCAGACATCATCTTACCTTTTCCATAACCAGTAGTTGGCTCTGCAGCACCTGTTTTATTTCCCCGTCTTCCCCTTGTTGACTTTGTACTTTTAGAAGAAGAACCATCCCAAGAACTCTCAGAAGAGGTTTTGCTTCTCACAGAACTACTGTGAGCAGTGGTTGAGAACCTTGAACTTGCCCATCTTTCTTCAGCATAAACATCCCTCATTCTGTTATCCTGAAACTGAATATCATCAGAATGTTCTTCCTTGATTGGCCCACGTTTTTCCTTTGTATGCTTCTGCTGAGCTCTAGTACTAGAGCTACTCACCCAAGAGGAAGGAACAAAATCAAAACCTGACTGGACTGCATGTGGCTTATGATCACATTGAGAAGCTTCATAATTTCCATTTTCTGGGTCAAATTCGACGGTGGAGCCTGCATCTGGCTCATGCCAGATGTCTTTGATCACCTCACCTGAGTTCATATCCATAGAACTAAAGTTTTCACTATTCCGGTCAATTGTATTTTCAGAAGATGGACTCAACCCAAGACCTGGGATGTAATGATTTAAGTGGGGCGCAATCATACCATGAGGAAATTGCATATTGGAAGATGCAGGATCAATCACAGGAAAATTAGCTGAAACTAATCCCGGAAAATTTCGTTGATTATATCCCATTGAAGCCAGAACAGAAGGTGAGATAGGGAAAGGCAGTTGAGCTGAAGCCCAATTAAATGGCAAATGAACTTGTCCATTAAAACTATGGAGTGAAGTCGATGCCATCAGGTTCACAAGATCTTGCTCATCCTGATGCATCCCCTGTGTACCACCAGTGAATGAGAACTCTTCATTCGGAGCATCTAAACCTGCATCTTGGTTAAAGCTATTTGATCTACTGTTGGAGTCAGCGACGGCATCAAGACTTTGATGAGATGGAAAATGTCTGATAGATGAGGCATCATTGTTTAGAGATCGACCACTCTGACTTGCTAAATTTTCAGATCCTTGATTCTTCCTCCAGTTCCTGCCATCCTGCCTCGATGGAGTAGGTTGCATTTTTGCAGTCTCTGGAGTATTGCCATGCTTTCCTTGAGAAGTAACTTCACCATATGTGTCCGTCAGTTCAGGACTAGACCGTGTTCTAGCAAAAACAAACTTACCCTGTGTCTCATTCACTGTTTGATCAGATCTCAAATTTCTGTGACTTTTATCAGAACGTACAACCTGAGTGGAAGTGACCTCCTTTTTCATTTGATCAGATCCCCTTGAGATGCTCAAATTTCCATAACTCTTTTGGCTCTCGGTATAAGAGGATTCAGCTGAATCATTCATTCTAGAGAAGCTTCCAGCTAAATGATTACCATGTTGAGAGGAAACAATCCGCGATCCAGTTCCTTCCACCTCAACACCATGACCAGAAGATTTTTCATTCACCTTTTTCTCACCAGAGTTGACCCTCAAGTACTCGGAGTCAGGTAGGTCATCCAGTGATGCCAATCTCGGGCACAACTCAGCCCCAGGTGCATCTGGCCTTTGACCACTGCCATGCCTGTCCCATGTATTCATAAAGAACTGATTTACTTCATGAATGACATTTTCTTCGGGGCAGTCCAGTAATCTTGCCAGTCGTTTGGCACCAAATCCAAATGCACTCCGTATCCTATAGAAGTTACCTGTCAACAACACAAATCATATCCACATGAAGCAGCAAAAGAATTCATGCCAAAACCCCATTTCGGTGCAAAGTACTAAGAACCATACAAGTGGGTCTTTTAGAATTAAGTGAATAGTATCATAATTAGTCCATAGAAGTTTGCCTAAGACAAGCAATACATAAGCCAAAAGAGATTTTAACACTTTGCTCTTCAAAGGCACCAGCAAACATTTTTCTAGGGATCTACACAGAAATTTAAAATAAAAACCTTCAAACCACCCAAGACTCGCATCTTGTTCAAAGAATTACATTGCATAACATGGAGCATACCAAAACTCAAAAGAAAATAGTACCAATAGATGCATGAAACATTTAGACAAAAATTATTGAAAGAGAGCAACAAAGGGAGCGGAAGAAAATTGATTTCCAACAACCAACCCACCCCACCCAAAACAAAAATAAAGAAGCTTCTCAATGCATCTCTTAGCTGTTCATCAGTAACCAAAATTGACAGGAGTAAACAGCAAAAATAAAAAAAATAAACATAAATATCTACAACTGACCACAGAACATAGATTTCACTAACATCAGTTGAAAAAGAAAGGAACCCCGTACAGTGCCCTGCTTGCAACCTTCCAATTAAATACACCAAAGACAAATTGATTCATCTTTTTGGATTGGTTTGATAGAAATTAGTTTTTATAAACCAAGAAAAATGAAATCAAGAGAAAAACTGAATTGCAACTAAATTTAAGTAAATCTTCACAAGCTAAGACATCATATGCCTAAATAAAAATATAACTATGGAAACTACTTTAAAAAACAAGGATGTCATTAAAAACTTTCAAAGTTTGAGTACCTTTACTCACACTGCGGCCAAGGTTGTTGTTTACTCGTAAAGGATCAATCACATTAAAATGCTTAGACATAAATGGCTGTCCTTGGTTTTCCTGGCCAGCAGGAAAAACAGCATATACAGAGCTACAGGCGTCAAGAAACAATTTGCTGAGGAGCAATTCGCCACTATCCTTTCGAGGAGGTTCCGCTGCATGTTCCAACTACACTTAAGCTAACAAATAAACTCACAACAAAGTAGAGAAACTGAACTAAAAGTGACTTTTCTGCATATCTTTACCAGTGACATCAGGAAGCGAACTAATTGGCACAGGTCCCCACAAGCTAACACAAAAGTTGTCCCAGTCAAAGTTGCTGAAGAACTCCAAGAAGCGATACAGAACCTGCAAGTATAAATACAAAACATTTTTTGAGAATGAAGTATAAATACAAAACCTTAAAGTTTACAGATGATGAATGCAACACTAAGTACACCTCAAAATAAAAGAAAACAGAAAGAGAAAAAAGCAAAAGTAAAAACTTAGTAACCTCAAGCGGCCCAGCAAACGAATTGTTGAACATGTGAAATATATAAAGAACTAAGGTTTCCAAAGCATAAGTTGAAATAAGACCGTGATGAGCACCCAGTAAACGGCTCTCGTAATAACACCACGCCTTAATCAAAATAATGCTGCGCTTGAATAAATGATTCTGGTTTATCAGATGATCGACCTGCAAAAGATGAACAACGTAAAGAATTCATTTCCTTTTTTTTTTTGGAAACTGAAAATAAAATGGTATATTAATGTTATGAATCAAATATTAGGCTTTTTAACAACGTAAGAAGAAACTACATACCTCCTCAAGGAAGCAAAGGGTACACAAACCGCCTAGCTGATTGAAAGATATGTCAACCACAATATTTTCAACTAAACATTTTATTAACTTCACCTTCAATAGAAAAGGGGAAGAGAACAATGAAAGGTGAGTGCACACAAAAATAAAGAATATAAACGGTTATGGTGCACAGGAACACAAATGAAGAAATGTTAAGTATAACAACCAAACTTAAGCAGCAATTGGCTACTCCAAGTATCATAATAACACAACACTATAAATAAATGATTGACTGTTCATGTTAAAATATTAGCTACTAATCCAAATGACAGTTCAATAACTCAAATAAAAAAAGCCTCTTCCTCAACACTATAATATACTCATTAACCAAGTTCATCCCCCTGTAGAAGTGTTAAGTACAACAACTAATCCAGTGTAGTCCCACAAGGGTCTAAGAGGCCAAGAGGGTAGGATGTACGCAGACCTTACCCCTACTTTTCTGGGGTAGAGGTTGTTTCTGATAAATCCTCGACAGGTGAAACTGTAAATTGAGGGAAATAACTCAAAACTTGCAAAAACACCACAGAAACCAATATGCCATTTCCCTGAGAAAGTCCCCAAGGCGCAAGAAATAGCATATATAGTGCCAGGTGTAAACAAAAATATGAAGCTTACATCAGTGAAAAATTAAATTACACTCAAAGACCCCAATTGGAAAGATCCAAAAACAGTAGGATACAGTAACTGCAGGATACAGAAGCCCTCCAGCTAGCTCAAGAAGATCCCATTGACAGCACTAGACAAACAGACAGACTAACAAACAGAACAAGGGGGTAAATAAGACGCCCTTACACCAACGCTTACATAAATAACACTAAAACAGCATTGCTACTGACATCTTTGATCATTCTTTTTTCTGTATCATCTCTAATCATTTTTAAAGCAATGAACTAAGCCGATGAAGGAATACAAGTTTTCAGTTTCCTCCTCTTGATACTGAATACCTCAATCCAGAAATACATATGCCACGCTAATTAGCAATCAGGCAGCACAGATGAGTCTTAAATAAATGCAAGAGTAAAATGTTCCACTAAATTTACAACTCTTAACATATGAGATCTAAAGAGAGTCACAGACAAGACATTTGACCAATGAATATGTCTTGACGAATGGTACAACAACATACCTAGTGTAGTCCCACAAATTTATCTTGGGGGTCTACATATACTCATAGTTGTTGTTATAATTATTATTAATTACTCCCTCCGTCCCATTTTATGTGGCACCATTCCTTTTTGGTCAGTCCCAAAAAGAATGTCACATTTCCTTATATGGTAAATATTTAAAGGTACAATTCCTCTTTTACCCTTGTTGGTCCCACTTAAGTAGTCTAATACATTTATGAGGAGAGAGAAAGGTGAGTTTACTTTTTTGAAGGGCAATTTGGTAAACATTTCAAAGTCTTCATTATTTCTTAAACTCCGTGCCGGGTCAATGTTGCCACATAAAATGGGACGGAGGGAGTAATAAAATTGTGAAGGATTTTTTGATTGAAAAAATCAAGTAGGGTTTGGGGAGGGTAGAGTGTACGCAGACCTTACCTCTACTCAGAGTGAAGTAGAGAGGTTGTCTCCGGTAGACCCTCAGCTCAAAACAGAAACAGTTTAGAAAAAGGCATAATGGAAGTACAAGAGACAATAATGATAATAAAAACAACAGATACTAGCAGATAGTACTACAACCAGGGTTATGAAAGGCGCTCGCCTCATCGCCAAAGGCGAGAGGCGAGGCGAGGCGAGGGTGTCTCGCCATTCACTGCCGAGGCGAGGCGAGGTGAAAAAGGCGAGATAAAGGCGCTGAAATGGCGATAATGGCGAGATAAAGGCGCCGCCTTTTTGATTAAAAAAATTTTGACTTAATAGTTTTAGTCAAAATTAGGGTTTTTGTTTTTACTTTCGAAAACCTCTGAAACTCGCGACTCTCTCTCTCGATCGATCGATCGATCGACTCCTCTTCTCCCTCGCCGGCCCTCGCTGTCCCTCGCCGGCCCTCGCTGCTCCCTCGCTGTCCCTCGCCGGCCCTCGCTGTCGCGACTCGCGTCTCTGCTTCCTCGCTCTCCCTCGCTGTCGCGTGTCTTCTCCGTCGCCGGCGACCTCGCGACTCTCTGTTTTCAGGTAATGTCGCGTCTCTGTTCTTCTTCTTCTTCTGTTCTTCTTCTTCTGTTCTTCTTCTTCTGTTCTTCTGTTCTTCTTCTTCGAAAATTTCTTCTTCATTTTTTTTTTTTGGTAAGCTGCGTAAGCAGCAGTAAGGACTTCAGTAAGTGTTAATTTTTTTTTAAGAATTCTTTTCCTAAGACCTAATTATTTATTCCAATATTCCTAAACAGCGAATTAATTGAATTTGATAATCAATGGCGGATGCTAGCAAAAAGAGGGATATTGGATGGAATTATGGCACTCAAGGAGCGACGAAAGATTCGGTCACTTGTAACTTTTGTGGGAGTACTTTCAATGGTGGAATAACGCGACACAAACAACATTTAGTGGGTGGTTTCAAAAATGTTAAACAATGTGCCGCTTGTCCGTCGGAAATTAGAGAAGAAATAAGGGCTTATATGCAAAACAAAATAGCTAATAATCCCAAATTTCAAATGAGGCAACCGGAAGAATTTGTTGATATTGATGATCTTGATGAAATGGATGATTATGTGGAAATGAGGCCTCCCTCCAAAACTCAAAGGATATCTTCTAGTGGAGGTTCATCCACCGCACGGAGTGTGACGAAAGGACCTTTGAACCTCTATTTTTCACAAAAATCAACACAAAAAGGAGGCTTAGAAAAAGGAGGAGGAATCGAAGAAACAAAGAAAATTCTAAGAGAGCGTGCGGTAAGTGCTTTTGCAATTTGGATGTATGATGCCGGGCTCCCTTTTAATTGCGTCAACCACAAATCATTCGATAAATTTATTGAGGCGGTTGGACAACATGGCCCCGGAATGAAGCCTCCTACATTCCATGAAGTTAGAGTCACTCACCTTAAAAAAGAGGTGGATAAAGTAGAAAAAATTGTTGAGGAGCATAAAGTGCAATGGACAAAGTTTGGTTGTTCCATTATGATGGACAAATGGACGGCACGAAATGGCAAAATGATCATCAATATTTTGGTGAATTCTCCAATCGGTAGTGTATTTCTTGGTTCGGTTGATGCTAGCAATGAATCTACCGATTCCACCAAAATGTACAAGTTATTTGAAAGCACTATCGAAAGAATTGGACCGGAAAATGTGGTACAAATTGTCACCGATAATGCTAGTGAGAATGTCAAAGCGGGAAGTATGATAATGGGTGCGTATCCACACATTTATTGGACTCCATGTGCCGCTCATTGCATCAACTTGATATTTGGTGACATATTCAAGGTTAAGCCATATGCTTCCGGTAATCAAGCTGTCCTTTAACTTTATTAAGTTTCTTTATAGTCAATAGTCAATACTCAATACTCAATAATTTATTAGCTACTAATTAATTTAATTTAATCTTTCTATAACAGTTTTTAAGAAGGCCATCAGAATCCATTCTTACATTAGTCAAAGGCCATTGTTGTTAAACTTGATGAGAAAATTCACCAAAGAAAGAAATTTGGTGAAACCGGCCAAGACAAGATTTGCAACGGCATTCTTAACTTTGAGAGCTATGTACATTCAAAGAAAAAACTTGAAAACTTTAGTCCTCTCAACCGAATGGAATTCAAGCAAATTTGCAAAGGAAACTTCGGGGAAAGAAGTTGCCAATCTTCTTATTTCTATCCACTTTTGGAATGATGTTGTTCGGGCACTTACAGTTTGTAGCCCTTTGACAAAAGTGCTTCGTTTGGTGGATGGGGAGAAAAAACCACCAATGGGTTATATTTATGAGGCAATGGATAGAGCCAAAGAAGCTATTGCACATGGTTTTCGTGGAGTTCAGAAGCATTATGAGAAAGTGTTTCAAATTATTGATGCAAGGTGGTCAGAACAACTCCATCGGCCTTTGCATGCTGCAGGCCATGTTTTGAACCCAGGATTATATTATAAAGCTGAAGAAGAGGGAACTTTATTACAGAGTTTGTGGACCGAGTATTATGCATGTGTTGAGAAGTTGGTCCGTGATACAACAATACAAGATGCACTAATCGCTGAGCTTCCTAAGTACAAAATGGCGGATGGACTATTTGGTTGTGGTCCGGCTAAAAGAGCTAGAGACACAAGGTCACCGGGTAAGTGGGTTGATTTAGATCTTACATTCTTACTTATATTATTTGACTTACTTATAGTCACTAACCTTTAAATTTATTTTATTATAGTTGAATGGTGGTCACTATTTGGTAGTGAAACACCAAACTTGCAAAAGTTTGCCATGAAAGTGTTAAGCCTAACTTGTAGCTCATCTGGATGTGAGCGAAATTGGAGTGTGTTTGAACACGTAAGTAAAAATTTATATCCTATTTTTCATATTATATTATTATCAATATCAACTAGTTAATATCAATAACTTATGCACAGATTCATTCCAAAAAGAGGAATAGGCTTACACTATCGCGTCTCAATGATCTAGTGTACATTAAGTACAATAGAACATTGAAACGCCGTTATGATGCTCGTGATCTTATTGATCCAATTCGCTTGGATAACATAGATGATTCCAACGAATGGTTAGTTGGATGCCCCGAAGATCAAGATGATGAACTAGTATATGAGGATGATGATCTTACTTGGGGTAGTGTTGCTACGGCAATTGGAGCGGACGAGAGTATCTATCATCTTAGGGGACTTTCTTCAAGATCAACAGTACTTGACAAGGGCAAAGGAGTAGAAAGTACATCTTTAAGTTCATCTTCAAGTAGGACTCGGACACTAATTGATGAAGAATACGAGGAGGAAGAAGATGAAGAGCAATATAATGATGTAGAAGATTTTGATCTTCAAGAGTTGGATAATTTTGAAGAAGAATAGACTTTTAAAGTTTTGGTTTATTGTATTTTGAATTGTTTGGTCTTTAAAGTTTTAGACATTCTATTGGTTTTTGAATTGAATATTTGCTAATATGTGTTATTGCTATTAAGACTTTGGATAAAATATGCAATTAAATATTTTTAATTTTTGGTATTAATTGGCGCCTTTATTCAAAAAGGCAAGCGCCTCGCCGCTCGCCTCGCCGCGTGGCGAGGCAGGCCCTTGTCGCCTTTTGTCGCCTCTCGCCGTCCACAACACTGACTACAACTAAATAATATCATAATTTAACTACATGAAACAACAAATATTAACAGGAATCGAAGAACAAGAAACTACAAGTGTAGTACTACAACTACTAGTAAGGGCAACAAGACAATGCACTCCTACCTACTAGTATGGATGTAACCCTACCTACTAACCTTCTACCCTTATTCGTGTCCTTCACACCTTCCTATCTAAGGTCACATCATTAGTTGGCTGCAACTTTGTCATGTACTATCTAATCACTTCTCCTCAATACTTCTTTCGTCTACCTCTCCCTCTCCCTCTCCTTCTCACTCCAAGCACCTCCATAGAACCTCCCTGGGGACTTTGTCATAAGCCTTTCTAGGGAGATGAACACCACGTAAATCTTCCTCTCCTTATACTTGTCCACCAGTTTCCTTACGAGATGAATGGCTACTGTGGTTGAGCAACCTGGCATAAATCCAGATTGGTTCACAGACATAGTCACGACCCTCCTCACCCTCAACTCCAGCCCCCTCTCCCAAACCTTCGTAGTGTGACTTAGGATCTTGATGAATGGTAAGTTTACCATGATAACAAACCATCATGTGAAAGAAAGATATTTGAACAATGCAATCAATTCTTTGACTTTCTGTTACCAAATTGATAAGAGAAAAAGGAAATTCTTCCAGCATGACATTGTTTTTATTCTCAACAGGCAGAAGAAAATGAGAATATATAGATATCATGGTAGACTTCATTTCCTCTAAATTATTCCTTTAAGGCCCAGAGAATGCAGATACCATTCAGGTTAAATATAAACAACATAAGAAACTATTTTCACCCATCCATTGTTCTCAAAATTGGACGAAACCTGAACAGAGCTCTCTAACACACCTTAACTCTGCCACCAGGATATAATTCCAATCACTGCAGAAAAGAAACCCTATACACATCACCTGTTTTTTCCTACTATGTACTGATGCAAGAAAACTAAGAGCACAACAACAACATACCTAGTGTAATCCTACAAGTGGGGTCTGAGGAAGGTGGGGTGTATGCAGCCTTGCCCAATATTGTGAAGGTAGAGAGGTTGTTTCCCATAGACCCTCGGCAACAAAACTAAAAGCACATTAAATGCAAATGCTAAATTAAATAGAGGTTGTGTAGAAGACATACTTCAGCTTGAATGTATTGAACCTCCTTGACACGAAATTCAGCATTTTCATTTTTCTCCTCCTCCTCTAACATATCTCTAACCTGATAAGCCCATGTATCTTTCAATGTTTGATTATTACTGAAGGCAGTTAAATCAATGTCACCATCAGGAAGGTAAGTCTTCAAGGGTACTGAACCAAAAGTGAAAACCTGGAAAGTGTAGGGTGATCAAAAAAACAAATTAGCAGCAAAGTCTCATATCGCAAGCCACAACAGAGTGCCTGCATATTATCTTTTCTTTCAGTAATAGAAGTAAGAGGACAAGTACTGCATGGTAACTCTTTAGCCTTTCTTTTACAAGGAAAGCGTACAACCAGAATGAATGACAGTCCACTGCATCATAAACACTAATGCTAAAGATTCACTTTATCACCATAAAGATAATAACTTCCCTCATCAATGAGATACAACTATGTTTGTCATGCTATACTCTGTCAATCGTTTATGATAATTCCATGTATTTTATTGCATTGCTTCATTTTTAACCACTCCAAACCAGCAGTCCACTTAGCACTTCTTTTCAACCACCTCCGCTACATACATTTCCATCTCCCACTTCAGAACTCATTCAGCTTCATCAATGAGCTATTATTCTTATATCTATTCAACTTCCTTAACTCTTCAGATAAGAAAAAAGGAAAAATGAAACATCGCCGAATCTGCTGAAATACTGTATTTACTCTCCCAGTTAACACTTAAACTCTTATTTACTTTACCAGTTTCAGACAGCATATTTTGCTAAGCAAAGCAGACCAATCCGCACTATAATTTGAACAAGATATTAAGTCATTACAAAAGTTAAAATAGTTTTATCTTGGCATAGTCTAAACCAATGTATACTGAAGCACAAAAGTCATTGAGAATTCAATTTTTTACATTTCTTGAGAAATCTAGGTCATATCACAATGATCAGCCAAATTTTGCATATGAAACTTCTATAAAGCTATTGTTATCATGAATACAACAACACAACCACCAATACAAAATTTCAAGATAACCTGACAAGGGAAGCATTTCATAATGAGCCGCTGGACATAATCAGCAACAGCATTTCTCCGCTCCTCCGATGGCCGATTAGGCTGAATGCAGACAATTAACTCATCAGTCCTTTCCTCAGCCCTCGACCATCTTTCCGAGTCAAGGACTCGGATCATTGGTTCTGCATTGGGCAATAGCCCGTTCGGCAATAGCCCACTTGGCTCTGCCCATCCCTCATGTTCTCCCATACACCACTACTTGGTTTAACCCACTAAAAGAACTTAAAATTTTCACCTTCTTTTCAAATCCAGTATCTATCTACCAACCTTTCTGCTAAACTAATAACTCCACTAACCAGGATATCCAAAACAAGTAAACTTGAATACCAACAGAATCTAATACTTCATCTAAAACAAAAAAAACAACATTTTTCGACCCCCAAATAATTGAAAATGAAAAAGGGGTAAACAGAAACCCTAAACGGGTAAGAAAAAAAATAAAGCTGCGATAACACTTCTTGATCAAGCGATTCAAATGGAGATAGATTAGATAAAGAAACCCCAAATAAAAACTTGTTCTTTGTTCAAAAAAAAACCTAAAAAACCAAAACAAAAAAACCCATAAGCTTCTTCTTCTTTCTATGTAATAAACATGGAAAGTTTCATTTCTACAAGATTACCGGGATCTTGAAAATCCAGATAAAAAAAATTAAAAAAAAAAAACTAGATATGGGAAGTGTAATTCCTGAAAATGGGTAACAGAGATTGAAGTTTGAGTGTGTGTCTGTGTGTGAAAAAATCAGAATTCAAAGAAATATTGAGGAATTGCCATTGACGTATTTGAAGATGCAGGGGATTTTTTTTGTGTTTATGTATATGTTGTTCTGCAAAAATAATAGGAGAAGGAAGATATGTTTTTTTTTTTTTTTTTGCTTTTTATTGATCTTTTCTTTTCTTTTTTTTCTATTTTTGTGTTTTTTTTTTCAGATTTTTCAATCTCCAACTAAATTGAAAAAATGGGGATGTGAATATTTGTTCTATGATGATCTAATGTAATTAATTTTCCAAAAAAAGATAATGCAATCTACCAATTTATTTTTATTTTATTTTATTAACTCGTATCTTTTTCTTTGCTTGTAACTTGAACTTTCTTTTTTAATAGTGTTTATTACTCTCTCGATTGTAGTCTAATTAAAAATATATTTTCTTTAATTATAATTATAGTATAATTTCTGAATATATAAAATTTATTTATAAAAAATAACTATTTTAAATTCATTCAAAATCTTAATTTAATTTGACTCTTACAATCCGAATCTAATCAGACAAAATTAAAATTGAGACAGTATTTAAATTTCAAATAATTACTGCAATTATTATATACTATTTTTAGTGTTATGTATATTCAATTAATTTCCATTTATTTAATATGAATAAAATTTGGAAAGTTGCATCTACACTTTTGGGCCACCAAATCAGCAGGTGTTGTTTGTTAAGTTTTGTGCCCTAACCTAAAGCTTGGGCCTTTACTTAGCCTTAACTATAAAGGAATTTTAGGTTTATTTTTAAAAAAATTGATAATGACATAAAAGTTTGTAGAACAATAAAATAATGTACTGTAAAATATTGGTACAACATTCATTAATAACATGTGTTTCTTGTTTTTGCATAGTTGATCTTTTTTTTTTCTTTCTTTAGAAGTGACAGTTTACTGTTTATGTTTATTTTATGTGTTTGTTGTCTGTATTTTTAAAATTGTTACTGAGATCTTATTGGTTTTCACTTAATAAAGATTTTATTAATTTGTCTCTCTCGACGATTCAGTTAGTTTGGAAGGTGGTTAATCATACGGATAATCTGGAATTAATTCCCTCTCAATGTTTTTAGAGTCGAGTCTGTCACACTTGCCTAGTGTGATTTACATATCCTGTGTGGTTTGTAGGCTATTACACAGTCAGGGTTTACTCAATCGCACAAAGTGTTCACCTAAAGGACAGAGACTGTGGCAGAAGTTGTAGCGTTTGTGGGTTATCTTGGGATTTCAAGAAAAAAAGATTTTAATCTAAATTATTTAGATTTAGTTTTTTGAACACGGTTATTTATTTAATTATTTAAGGTTAAGTTATTTCATTATGTATATAAGATAACTTATCCTATCATTAAGGTATATATAGTGGGATGAATAATATGAGGACTATCTAATACCTCAACATAAAAGTACAATAAAATAGACTTGCATTAAATTTGAAAATTATTATACTTTATATCTCACGTCAAACCAAATAATCTCCCCTATCGACTTACTAATTACACCCCTATCAGTCACCAATAGATAAACAATCAATAGCTAACTATTTTTACGACCATCAACCAGCTGTAACTATGGACTAAAACCTCCACATTACTATCAACCACTAGTGATAATCATATCTGTCGCTAGACACCTTTACCAACCACATAAATACGAAGATTGTATTTTGTATCAAATGTATTTGCATTTCAATATCAATTGTATATGTATTATGTATTAAGTGTTTTTGTATTGAGTATCAATTGTATTATGATAATTTGTATTCTTCTAATTGTATTTATCGATACAAATTGTGTTCATTAATACAATTGATACAATTATATTCGATATATGATACAAATCAACTGTATTCAGACAATCATATTTGTATTATTTATTTCATAAAATTGTATTTGTGATGAAATAAATATAATATGTATTCAATTTCTCTCCTTCTTCTCTCATTCTCGCTCATCTCTCTCGATCTCGCTCGTCTCTCTCCTTTCTTCTCAATCTCGTCTCCTCCCTCTATCATTCTCATCTGCCTCTCTCCTTCTAAAATGAATACAACTATATTCATTTTAAACAAATTAGTTGTATAAATGTGTTTGTGATACACACCGATACAATGAATACCATATATGTATTCAACTTCTCTCACCTATCTCTCTCTCTCCTAGATCTCGCTCACTTCTCTCCTATCTCTCCGAGTCTCGCTTGCCTCTTTCCTTCCCCTACCATATAACTGTAATTCGTAATTAAACAAACTATAGTTATAAATATCTAATTTAGCCCAAACTATAGTCATTTTTTGAAAGTTTTCCAATTTTATTATTATTATTATTGTATATTTTAATTAATATTATTTAAAATTAAATTTACTAATTCTTAAATAAGAATAAATTACACACGTCCAGGTTGCAGATGTTAAAAAATAAATAATTAATCTAATGTTCAATCTAAGTATATCATTTTAATATAATTAGACATCTTAATTTTTATTTAATAAAAATGAATAAAGTCCAAGTCAGCAAAGAGTTCAACTTAACAAAAGATCAAGAGCTAGTACGTGGGTTGTATTTGAGTTTATCGATAAGGAAAAAATTTACGATGTTTGAGGTATAACTAACAATAGTTATATGACGGTACCGTTTCTTTTTGATAAGTGCTTTTCTGGATCCCTTTTCTTAGGGCCCGTTTGGATGGGCTTAATAAAAGTAGCTTTAAAAAAGTACTTTTGAAAGTGCTGAAACTTATTTTAAAATAAGCAGTTATGTGTTTGGATAAAAGTGCTGAAGTTGCTATGCCAAACGTGAAAAGGGAAAAATGGAAGAAAGAGATGTTAGGGTTATGTGTGTAATTTGGAGATTGTATAAAAATATTAAGGGCAAAAAGATAAAAATGTGGTCAACTTAAAACAGCTTATAAGCTAAAAAAAAAGCACCCCTACCCTAGCTTTTAACTTTTGGCTTAAAATAAGTTTTTTTTAACTTAAAATAAGTTATTTTGAGTATTGCCAAACAGCTAAATAAGTCAAAAATCAGCTTTTAAGTCAGTTTGACCAGCTTTTAAGCTGAGCCAAACAGGCTCTTATTGTCACACTTTCTCTCTCATGCTTTCATTTTCTCAAATTTTAGTCCTTTCTTTAATGCATCTTTTTCTATGCAAAAATTCATTTTTTATTTCATTTTTGCATCTTCTAAAGCTTTTTTTTAGTTCTACATCTAAGTGAAAAAAATAATATTAATGCATCTTTTTCTATGAGAGAATCCATTTTTTATTTTATCTTGCATCTTCTAAAGCCTTTTTTTTAGTTCTACCTCTAAGTGAAAAAAAAAATATTCATACTACTATTATTTTGTGCTTTCACAAATTTGTTTGGTTAATTCATTTTTATATTAATTCTTATAATCCACAATAAAAAGATATTTATAAAAGTTTCGTTTCACATCTTAAGACACTATACATAAAGAATTTAACAAATATAGAAGGAAAAAAGATAATTGAGTGCTTGATATCATTAAGGCATTATTATTAATACTAAACATTAAAAACATAAAATGGTTATAGAATAAATAAACATAAAAATATATTTGAGAATTAAGAATTGAGTGATTAAAATTGAAATCTCAAAAAAAAATTAATAACTAAATAGTTGAGTGAATTTTTGATTCTTTGATGAGAGTTCAATTTATTTTTTAGTTCTACTATATTCAGTATCTTTAAATTCATCCAGGAAAATTAAATTTATATTTTTCTAACATATTACTTTAGTTTCCCCTCAAATATATATAAAATTTGAGGGTGAATTTTAAAGTTTTTTTAATCAAAATAAAATTACAATAAGAGTTACAAGCAAAATAAAAAGTAGAATTTAAAAAAATCAAAATTGAAAGAAAAAAAAGCGAGGAAATGAATAAGTACACATGGCCCACATACAAAAGGCAAGTCAAAAAGGTCTCGCACAATTGACACTATGTGTGCGAGGCATAGAATAAAATTTTTCATGGACAAGTGGTCATTTTAATGTACTAAATACAATAACTCATATAAGTACGAGTGTAATATATGACTCAATTTATGTGATATTAATATAATTAGAAGAGTGAACACAATTTTTATATAAGCTTTAAATATTTTAATTTATTAATTATTACTCATGATTTATAGTAATTTTAAAATAATATATGTTATTTTTTTTGTTTCACTTTATGTGGCACTTAGCTTGTAAAATTTTGAGAGTTATCCAAATTTTCAGTATGTAATTTATTAATACTTTAAGTTGTTAATTATTATGATTTATTATTCTTTAAACGTAATTTTTAAATAATATATATTATTTCGTTTGTATTTAAATCAAGATAATTTTATTACTTTTAACTTCATGTTATTTTAAAATGTTAAGCAACTACGTAAAATAATAATAATCAAATTTTTAAAGTTTATTAAAACAAATAGAAATATTTATTTTTGTTATAGAGGTCAAAGTAAATTAATTGGTACAAAATTTTCATAATTATCAAAGTAATTATGAAATATATATTGATATGCCAACTAGTTTATCAACGTGATTGAAATATACACTATTAATTAGTGTATGGATTATTTATAGGTATATATATTATTGATTGATGGGAAAATTGTATAGAATAGCAAATTAATAACTTAAAATAAATGAAGTAGTTAGGGTTTGATTTAATTGTGCTCCATAGCAAATGTTTGTAAAGAATTGTCAGGCGCCTCTCTCCCAAATATCTCGCTCGCCACTCTCCCAAATCTCGCTCGCCACCCTTGCCTTTCTCACTTATATAAACAGAAGCGAAATGTATAAATTGCGTTTCTGCTTGTATAAAGCGTGAGAAAATTGTATATACACATGCAAGTACATATATTTTCGTCCTATACACTTATAGGTATACAATAAAAATACTCCCCTGCCCAATTTCTTTTGCCTTTCTCTCTTTCTCGTTTTATACAATTCGATTCAATTGTATATTCCTTGTCAAGTCTCTTTTGTCTTTCTCTCTTTCTCATTTTATACAAATTCAAATTGTATATAATCGTCTATACACTTATAATAATACAATTCGTTTTATACACTTCGTTTTTATACAGTTCTCTGTTCAAGTGTCTTTCTCTTTCTTGTTTTATACACTTCGTTTTATACAATTTGCTTCAACTGTATATGTATAGCGAATTATACAGTTTCTATGTTTGCTATGGAGCGCAATTATGCAAACTTTGCTATAGCATACAAATATGAATTTTTTATTTGCTATATGTGAAAGTTGCCCTTGATTGATTATGGCCTTACCGTTAAAATAAAATCAATTTTACCCATGTCACATGCAAAGTTATCATTTATACCCTCTAAGCTAAAGATTTGCCCCAAATCAATTTCAAAGGGATTTAGGGTTGCAGTAGTAAAGGGAAATAAACGGAGATTGGGTTATGAAATGGGCTACAATAGCGGCTATGGGCTCGCTTGAACAAGATGAATCAATAAAATTGACTACTTTTTAATAAGTATTTAAAAATGTATTAAGTTTGTTTGGTAAGAAATTGATAAATTTTTTTATATATAAGTATATTCAAGTGTGTGACAAATATATTACTCATGAATAAAATTGTATTATATGTAATTTGTAAATTGTTCTGTATGTGTTAAACTATATTATAATCATAAATGATAGAAATCACACCTTTAAGTTCTTTTATTACCATTATCCCTTATTAGTTTTGCAAATTCCCAAAATCTCTTATTTTCAAGCATCAATGAATCAGTGCATCAAATTAATGTATCTCGCGCATCAGATTAATGTATCTCGCGCATTAGATTAGTGTATCGTGTATAAAATGTACATCAGATTAGTGTATCATGTATAAAATGTCATGTATCTTACTTAACGATGAATGTATCTCGCGCATCAGATTAATGTATCAGCGCTTATATTATTGTATCAGTTTGAGGGATTTTTGTAATTATAAACTTGTAAGAGACAAATGATAATTTTGTCTTAAAAATATGTAATTTATGTCCTTTGCCCTTACTATAAATGTCTTATAGATGTTCAATGAAAAAAATGTTATTATCGTAAGTGATAATTGTTTTCTTAATATATATATATATATATATATATATATATATATATATATATATGTGTGTGTGTATATATCTATATATA
>NC_028646.1:3890573-3984200 GCF_001406875.1 Solanum pennellii
TATGTGTGTGTGTGTATATATATGTATATAAAAGTTTCTTAAAAAAATATTTTTGGGCAAATTATGTATATGAGCTTATAAATTTTACATATCATCTTTTTAGCCTAATTTATAACAATTATCGAAAGGAACAAATTATGTAAAATATCAGTCCAATTTCTCTAAAATAATCCTATAAAATAAATGTAATTGCCTTTTTTTAAATATTAGCTTAAATTTTTAGATAATATAATCATACGATTCAACATACTACTAAAATAAATAGTAATTCTAAATCTCACCACAGCCATCGAATTCCACACATGAAGAAACGTGTCGTAAATATAATTAATAAATAAAATATAAGTATATTGACATGAAGTGAGCAAGGAATTTCTTGATGTCTCACCCTACAAGAACTCCTCCCCCTCATGCTTTCTTGTTTATAAGGATCTTGAAGAGGAGCCCTTGAGGGAGAGACAACAAGCAATGCCTAGCTTGAACATCTTCTAATAATAATGAGCTTTTTATATGTTTTTAGAAGTGGAATAGACTAGCTTATTTATAGGCAACAAAGCAATTAGATCAATCAAAGGGGTGTTAAAAAGGGAACCATGGCACTTGACATGAGTGGAAAAGTTTTATACTTTTTCGTTTTAATTTGTTTCGCCTATTATAATCTGACACGAAGTTTGAGAAAAGAAAGAAAATTTACGAATCATATAATTATAAATTAAACATACGTAGAATGTATCAAAATACTTTGTAATTTTATGATTTTATCGACATTAAAATTAAAGAGAAGAGAATGAGTCACTCTTTTTGAAAAGCAGTAAAAAGAAAAATAAGTCAAATAAATTAAAAACGAAATACTTTATTTATCCTAATTTATGCGACGGTGTCTAATAAGCATAAAATTTAAAAGATGAAGACCTTGTGGTTTCAAAATATAGTATTTAGACATATATAATTATAATTTATCTCAGTAAATCTCGACGTTAAAAATAAATTATTTGAAAATAAAAATTAAAGTATAACATTATTCTTTCTATAATACAAATTAAAAAAAAGAGAGAGTATAATATATAAATTAAAACAAAGAATATATATATATGGCCTAAAGGAGAGTAGAGATGATTTTTTCAACCATAGTGAATATAATTAAGAATAAAATTAAGCATCTCATGCATCCTCACCCTATTATTAATTTATCTTGTTTTAACCTACTTATTTGTAGATATTATTCCTGCCTGAATTATTGTTTTCTACTATTTGCTTTTCTTCATGAGATAACAACACGTGATGGAGAAAAAAAAGTTATAGAGATCTTGAACAGAAACAATTCACAATTAAATTATAATATTATGCTATTATTTTAGTAATCACTTAGTTCCCTAGTCTTATATATAACACTAAAATTCATACTTAAAAAATTATAGGTATTAATCATGTAGTTCTCGATCTGTTAATTGTTTCATTTGCTTCATATTTCGCTATTTTGCTATCATATTATTTTTGTAATAAACTTCAAAAAAATAGTGCCGGAAACTTTTGAGGGAGAGTGAACAAATATCATCATATCAATTGTTAAAAATCAATTCAAACAGATTCTTAAAAAGAAATAGTGCGATCTATTATAAGCAACATCTATCAAAGGGTATAAAAAAACAATCAATAGGACCTTAATATATTTGGCACTTGGCACAAATTTTCTCTTAAAAGTTAAGTATTTTTATACTAATCATATATTTTTATAAATTATAATTTTAAAAGTTTGAAGAGTTCAATAATGAATATTTTTAAAATTCAATTTTTATCAAGTTGAGATCTTAAATTAGAGTAGACAACAAATTTTATCAGCATAAGATAGAAGTCAACCTTGAGAATAAAAAATAAAAGTATCTTATTCTCATCCTATATGAATCATTTTATTAATTTAATCATATATTTAATGGATTCCTTGTGCGGACATTTTTTTTTGTCTCTAATTGTTGGATTGAATATATATCAGCACGTTATTAGTTTTAAACGAAAATCACGTAGCTCATAATGATAAAATTTATATGCACCGAATATTTTTATTTAATTCTTAATGTGTACAATAATAATAATAATTATTATTTAATTATAATATATTTTTATTTTATTTAATCAATAAAATATGATAGATTTCAATTATTTGAGGTAAATAATATCGAATACGAGTAAGTATTAGTTACATATAATGTTGTCATAGAATCCTTTTATAACTAGCCACCACGCCACGTCTCATAACTTGGCTCTTTGATGTGGAAATTAATCATCTTATATTATATTAATAAATTTATATTTAAATAACAAAATTCGTTGATAATCTTTATTACAGTATTATTATTACTATATTGTTAATTATTGATAAAGTTCATAGATATTGTCTTGATTCTTGAATAGAATCCACTAATTAAACAATAATCATACAGGTGGCGGCTATGGCTATGTTTGCTTAGACTTGGTCAAGATTAATATCAAAGGAATTAACCAAACATAATATTCCGATAAAACTACTTTTTTCCTAAAGAAACAATCAATGAATTAAAACATATGCCAAAAAGTGTTGGAATATTGAAAAGTGTGAGGAATGAAGTATTTTTTTTAATAAAAAAAAGCACTAAGAGAAAAGATGTAATTTCAGTAGCACATTTTCATATTGATTCGAAAGGTTGTGATTTTTTAAAAGAGTTGTGACTTTTTTATAGGCAGAATAGAGTTTTGAAAGGCAAAAGTTATTAAAATGTGGATTTCACTGTCTTTTGAAATTTCGAGTCTCGAAATGAAATTTATTCGATTTCCAACATTCCTAAATTATGGAATTTTATCTAAGAGAGTGGTTGGATTCAACTTCAGTGTCTTTTTGTGGAATTGAGGTCTTAAGTTGGATATTGTTAAAATTTTAGTCTTTGTATTGACTTTGGTCAATATTCAGGGTTCCGATGTTTGAATGGATTTCTGACAGTTCCTGTGAATACAGGGGATGATTTTATGCCTAGGATATGTTTTGGTTGAATTTTCAGAGGTCTCGAGCTTAGTTTGACCTTTTAGAAGTTATATTAGTTCCTTGTGACTTATACATGTTTAGGGTCAAGGAGACCTCATAATCGTGATTCAATGGTTCCATTGAGTTCAAAACTTCGATTTTTTGGGTAGCATATTTGGTTTGCGGGGTTTGGACCGTGTTCGCAAGGTAGGAGGCCTGAACTCTGTGTTCGTGGAGGAGCTCCCATATTCATGGAGGGTTAGATGTCAGAGCTCCGCATTCGCGGAGAGTTAATGAGCCGAGGGTCCGCGTTCATGGTGGCCCCTGCCAGTGTTTATTTCCAAATTCTTGGGTTCTTCTCCATTTTCTTTGAGTTTTGAGAAATCCTTGGAGGCGATTTCTAAAAGAGAATTTGAGTAAATTTCTTCTCGCAATTCATGATGAAATTAAGAAACAACTCTATATAGGTATATAAATTCATTCATAAAGTAAATTAAAGAGTAGTGAAATATTAAGTGAGGTACAATATAAGATAGAAGTTATGATTATGACATGAGTCAGCACACCATCATGTGAGATTTCAACTTTGAAATCTCAAAGTGAATTATGAACTCCCTCACCAGCCAAATCAACTCCTTATTTTTTGTTCAAGAGATTCAAAAACTATATATACATAAAAAATTTAAAAGATATTTTTTTAATATGTCGTGTATTTTTTTGTTCATCTATCGCTAGCGACCCTTTTAATCTGTCCGTGCTAATATACATGCAGCCCACCATTAAACTTTGCTTTGCTTTTGCTTGACTCGCTCTCAAGGACTTATTGTATGAATATTTTATTGAAGAAAGTTGATGGAACATGTCAAAAGAACAGGTTCGGTGAAGCTGCCTGACGAGTTAGAGTTCGAGTTACACTAGGACTAGACTACTAAATTCTAATTTATGTGCAACTCTATATTTTGTACGAGTAAAGCTGATGTACTCGATTAGGATAAGGTGTAAATAATATATTTGTGTTGTATTAGGATTCCTATTGTAGCTAGTATAACACTCTTCTCCTATATAAGGAGTATGTAACTCAATCATTCAATTATAAATACAATCCTTGATTTCTCCACATATACGTGAGATTACTACATAGTATCAGAGCAATAAAGTTTTTCCGCTCTTTAACGTATTAGATCAAAATAAAAAAAAAACACAACCAAATTATCAAACCGCAATGACCCCTTATACCAACACTCTTTCAACCTCTTCGCTTCATCATCTCATTTCGTCCTGCTACATTAAACTTAAGCGAAATAACTATATTATATGGTGGACACAAATGAGTAAGTTAATTCAAGTGATGAGATTAACCTATCTCATCACAAAATCACGTAAAGAGACCTGTTCCACCGGACAGACTACTGAGAAAACTGTAGCAGGCGAGAAGGATGCAGAAGACAACAACATTGTTGATGAATAGGAGGAGAAGGATGTGTTACTAAGGAGTTGGATATCGAGCACTTTGACAGAAGAAAACATGTACCTTATCGTAGGTTGATTGACTGCCAAGGAGATGTGGGAATGCTTAGAAGAAGCATATCTTCAAGCAACAAAAGATAAGGAGTTCCAGCTCAAACAACAGCTAAAAGTGTGAAGCTAGCAACCAAAACAATCGACGAATACATTAAGGAATTCAAAGGCATATGTGATGGCCTTGCAGCCAATCACATGCCTGTAGATGAAGATAGCAAAGTGATTAATTTTGCTAGAGGTCTAGACCTTAAGTACAAGACCTTCAGGATCGTCATGTTAGGTAAGACACCGTATCCTACTCTTAATCAATTTGTTAATGCTCTTAGGGGTTTTGTTATGAGGGAGGATAAAGAAGAAGTGCCTCAACAAAATCCTAACATGAGATTTTTTTCCCAAAGAGGTAGGGGAAGAGGAAACTTACTCTCAAAGAAGAGGAAACAATAACTTTAATTCCAGAGGAAGAAGTTTTAAGCCTGCTGGATAGGGAACATGTTCTTATAACAGCAGAAACAGATCAGGTCCTCAGAATAGTCCTTCAAGTGGAATTAATGAGATGAATAATTCGTATGCGTGTCAAATTTGTGGTAGGAATAATCATACTACTCTTAAGTATTTTTACAGGTGGAATTACTCTTACCAAGCCACAGATGAGCTATTACAAACATTGACTGCTACTAATCTTCAAAACGCTGATGACACCTTGTATGTGGACTCAGGAGCAAGTAGCCATACGACACATAACTCATGTATCCTAACTGATCTTAAACATTACAATGGAACAGATAAAATTATTATTGGGAATGGACCGAAGTTATACATAACACATGTTGGGAACACATCCAGATCACGTCTAAAATTAAAGGAAGTTCTTGTAGTCCATGAGATTAATAAGAATTTACTCTCAGTTAGTAAGCTTGCAAAAGATAATTGTTGCACTCTTGAATTTGATGAATCTAATTTTGTTGTAAAGGACAAGAAGACAAGGAAACTGCTGGCCAAGGGAACTAAAATGAATGGGACTCTATGCTTTGGAAGATAACAATCTCTATGCTTAACTATTGCACACGATTGGAGCACGTCAAACAACATGTGACATACTAGATTAGGACATCCTAGTTTGAAGTATTTAAAGTTTTTGAAAAGTAATAGTTGCATCAATATTAGTAGTGGGAATAAAATGCCTATTATATGTTCTAGTTATCAGTTGGGAAAGAATTGTAAACTTTCATTTGGTTTGAGAAAAAATTGAGAAAAAACCTTTATTGAAAATCCATTATGACTTATGAGGACCTGCTCTTGTCAAATCTTCATAACATATGAAATATTATATCGTTTTTATTGATGATCACACGAGATATACATGGATTTATCCACTGAAAAAGAAATTTGAATTCTTTGAGGTCTTTGTAAAATTTCAGAAAATGGTGAAAAAATAATTCTCTAAAGAAATTAAGATTTTTCAGTATGATAAATGTGGTGAGTTTATCCAAACAAACTTCATCAAACATTTGGAAGATTGTGGCATTGTGAGACATATTTCATGTCCTAACACGCCTCAACTAAATAGAGTTGCAGAAAGAAAACATAGGCATATTGTAGAGAATGACTTAACTCTACTTCTTCATGCTAACCTACCTTTTTTCTATGGGTAAAGGCTCTCATCACTGCAATATTCCTTATTAATGCACTACTTTCCTCAGTCCTAAAGATGATGACTCCATTTGTTAAGTTGTATGGGGAACAACCTAACTACAATAGTTTAAAAGTGTTAGGGTGTAGATGCTTTCCGTATATCAAGGGTAGCAACAAGTTCAGTCCAAAGACTTACCCTTAAATGTTCATAGGGTATAGAAGCTTACACAAAAAATATAGATGCTACCATCCATCTACAAGGAGGGTTTACATATCCAGACATGTTGTGCTTAATGAAAACACATTACCCTATGTGTCTCTAAATCAATCTCAAACTAACATTGATGTCTCACCTCACCTTGCTACTTTTGTTGAATCATTCTCTAAATTGCAGGCACATGATAATTCTGATCTAGGGGAATTACAGGCTGCTAGTACACACATTAATGGTGATAATTCTACTCCTACTCCTATATTTGTTGATGATGAAAGTACTACTGACCGCTCAAGCGCAGGATCAGATGTTGAGGAACAGGTTGAGTGTGATGCTCCATATATTAATTTTGAAACTCCAGCTGAGATTTTGGATCTGCCAGTGGCAGTGACGAACAGGTTGCACTTATAGGTTCAGTCAATGCGCATCATCCAACAACTACTTTCGTTGATGTACTTGTGGACCATCAATCTTGACAATGCTACACTCCAGTCAACATGTGTGTCTACTTAAAAAGACGTTGTATTGTCTTAAACAATCACCAAGAGCCTAGTTTGATAGGTTTAGCATGCATCTCCTACACCTTGACTTCATCTGTAGTAAGACAGATTCTTCATTATTTATGTTGCAAACTCACGAAGGCATCATATTGCTCTTGTTATATGTGGATGATATTATTATCACAGGCAGCAATACATCGCATGTCTTAGAATTGGTTCGACAACTTGGGAAAGAATTTGCCATGAAAGATCTTGACCCTTTACATTTTTTTCTTGGAGTTGAGGTTAAGTATTTTCATGGGGCATCCACTTAAGCTAGAGTAAGTATGCTGATGAGTTGCTAGATAAGACTAAAATGACCTTTGCAAAGGCTGTAACCACTCATTTGGCTCAAAAGCATAATATATATGAAGCTGTGGGAAGCCTAGTTGAACCATCTTTCTACAGAATGATAGTAATGAACCTTCATTACTTGACTCACACAAGACCGAATATTACTCATGTTGTGAATTTAGCTAGCCAATTTATGCAAAATCCAAATAGTGGACATCTTCAAGGGGTGAAAAGGATTCTCAAGTACATCAAATACACTCTACACTTTGGAGTTAAACTTATTTAACAATCACCATGTAGGTTGTATGGATACTCAGATGCTAATTGGGGAGGTTTTACCACCACTAGGAGATCAACTACATGCTATAACATCTACCTAGGTGCAAACTGTATTTCTTGGACCTCCAAGAAATAATCCAGAATTTCTCGTTCAAGTGTTGAAGCTGAGTATAGAGCACTTGCCTCCATTGTATCAGAGATGACATAGATCATGTATCTACTTCATGACCTTGATCTGTACCTACATTGTATTGCGACAACATGAGTGGTTTGTACATGACAGTTAATCAGGTTATGCATGCTAGAACTAGACATGTTGAAATGGACTATCATTCTGTTAGTGAGAAGGTGGCCAGAGGAAAACTTGTTACTCAGTTTGTGAGGTCTAAGGATCAACTAGCAGATATTCATACAAAAGCATTAACCAAACAAGTTTTTGTTGAGTTTCATCGCAAGCTAGGAGTTATAGTCCCTTCACTCACTAACTTGAGGGGAAATATTGAAGGAAGCTGATGGAACATGTCAAAAGAACAGGTTCGGTGAAGCTGCCTGACGAGTTAGAGTTCGAGTTAGACTAGGACTAGACTATTAAATACTAATTTATGTACAAGTCTATATTTTGTATGACTAAAGCTGATGTAGTCGACTAGAATAAGGTGTAAATAATATATTTGTGTTGTATTAGGATTCCTAGTGTAGCTAGTATACGACTCTTCTCCTATATAAGGAGTATATAACTCAATCATTCAATTATCAATACAATTCTTGATTTCTCCACATATACGTGAGATTTCTACATATTTAAAATACAAATTTTTTAATCCTAAGTAAAGGGAGGAAAACATCACAACATATAATGCATTTTTATATTTTCTAACTTCAATATCTTGAATTTGAATCGCAAACTCAATTATCACTACATCAAAAATGAGCTTTAACGGTAATTAATTAGCAATTGCTGCTAAATATGTATCTTTAGCAACAATTAACATTTTTTGTATATGTCCCTAAAATTAGCGACTTTGGATCTAATGACACTTAATTAATGCCAGTAAAGACTATAACACTTTTTATTAATGTGTATATTTTTTGCCGCTAAAAATTATATTTGTTGTAGTATATTAGTACTTGCATTAATAATGGGATCTTAATACATGCAATATAATGAGGATAATTTCAACTAACATGTTAGGTTGCATTGATACTATAAATAGTTTATTATATTACAATGTCAACGTAACTAAGCCTTTTAATTTCTATGTATATAGATACACCAAAATAGACTTTTACCTATAATAGTACAATTGGACAAAAAAAATACACATGGACTTTAGTATTATGATTATCAACAAGCTCCATTTATCAATCACTTAGCTCATAATTCATATCAACAAATATAGAAATGGAGGAGAAAAGCACTTGCAAGGTTTGTGTTACAGGAGGTGCAGGGTACATAGGTTCTTCTCTTGTACAAAAGCTTTTGGATAAAGGTTACATTGTTCATGCTACCCTAAGAAACTTGGGTATGTTTTTAATTTCTCTTATTACTAAGTTATGTTGCTCCGATTGTCATATTTTTTTAATAAAAATTTTCCATTAAAAAAAATGTTCAGTAGATATTTCATAAATTTTTTATTGAATCAATGAGAAAAAGAAAAAAATAGTCCTGTCTTCACACATAAAACTAGAAATTTTCTAGTAATATTTCAATGAGAATCTGTTTTCCATTATGTGTTTTTCTAATAAGCTTATTTGACGAAAAATTAATAAAAAAAATCATGTTTTATAACACAATTTTTTCATTAATTTACATTTTTCGATGGTTAAAAACCTCTATTTTAGTAATGGCTATCCTTGTTTTTGATCCTCTATTTTTGAATGATTTGAGGTACAACAGACGAATTTTTTGAAGGATTCAAACAACATAACTCCTAGTCCATCTATTTTAAAATATGATTAGTTAAGTTGATTTAAGTGCAGAAGATGAGTCAAAGGTGGGGTTATTGAAGAGCTTAAGTGGGGCAGATAAAAGATTAAAGTTATTTGAAGCTGACATTTATAAAGCAGAGGAATTTGAGGAGGCTATTCAAGACTGTGAATTTGTTTTTCATGTTGCCACCCCTTTGTTGCATTCTCAAGGATCTCAGGTATGGAATTGTCCTTCAGATGCAAGGGTGTTCATTCAAATTTACTTGCAAAAATTACATTATAAGTATAATATATAATGTATTCTTTGTAATTTTACCGTATATATTTTGATATTGAATCTCTTGAACATGAAATTAAACATTATATTCTTATTCTTTTTAATATCTTAATTGAAATTCTGAATCCATCAGTATTGTGGATGGAAATTATAAGTTATTATCTTTTAATCATCAAATGGATTTATTATGATATGCACTCTCTTCATTTTAGTTTATGTGTCATAATTGAAATTTCGAAAGTCTATAACTAAAGTTTCTTTATATGTCTTTTAAATATTTTATAAGCTATGATATTATCATAATATTGATAAATCAAGAATCAAAAGAGTTGATAAAAAGTATGCTATATTTTTTATTTTTTATTGATAAACTAGAGACTACTTATATGCAAAGATCTATAACTACAAACATGATTTTACCACAATGTCTTGCACAATATGAAGTTGTTATGCGGAATTCGAGATAATACGAGAAAATATAAACGCGAAAAACAAGACAACAGATTTACGTGGTTCACCAATAAATTGGCTACGTCCACGGGGAAGAGGGAGAGCAGTTTTATTATGGAGAGGCAAGAACAGAATTACAGAATAGGGTTTGCCATAGCGTCTATATATAGTGCTAAGCTATGCCCTAACAGGCTTGGGCCCAACATACAGAATTAACAGATAATTAAGGGCCCAATACAACAACATTGTATACCGTCGGGCCGGGGGCGTCTCCGCCCCCCCGGACCCCAGGCCAGGGGGCGCGTCGCCCCCCTGGACCCCCCGACTCGCTGACCGGGCAGCGAGACCCCCGTCCTTTCTGTTTGTAACGGGTCCGATTCAAGGCATTCAACAGAAGTCATATCATACACAATATTAATTGTGTAATTCTACATAGCTAAAGAAGAATATTCTTCCTGATCTTTTTGGATCATATATTATTGATGCATATATAGATTAGAAAATTAATAAATTATTCTTAATTTTTTCTAATTTTTGTTTCTTTTATTTGTAATCTTGATCTTAATATATGAAACAGTACAAAGGTAGAACAGAGGCAACAGTTGATGGAGTGAAGAAAATTGGAATGATTTGCCTTAAAAGTGGGACAGTAAAGAGACTTATTTATACTGCCTCTATTGTAGCTGCCTCACCATTGAAGGAAGATGGAATTACTTACAAACAATTAATGGATGAAACATGTTGGACACCTCTTAATTTCTCAAATCCTTACACTAAACAATGGCTTTGGGTGAGTCTACTCTGTTCGTGTCAATTTGTTTAATTTTTTTAGAAAATGATTCTTTCTCTTTTTAACAATCTTTAATTTCAACGGTTCACATGACATGTTTAAGATCATAAGATAAAAGAAGTAATCATATGTTTAGTTTAACATTACAAAATTTAAATATCTTCTTTATTTTTTAAATTTTGTGTCAAATTCAAAATAGGCCAAATAAGTTGAAACAGTGGGAGTATTTCATTTATGCTCCTATAAATATGATGCATTATTAAAGCTTTTATACATCATTGTGTCATGCTAAGAATTATACAATGAATCTCCAGTTTCTTGATGTTTCTCTTTTAATACCATTTTTTCATTTTGTTTTTTTTTATAAGTGGATATATTACATGACTTGCCTTTTATTCCATGTTAATACTAATAAAATATATAAGAGTTAATGGTAAAAATCTATCTGAATTGTAATTTTTTTTTACGGTTTTTACATCTTAACTATCAATTATTTTCTTTTTTTACTTGAACTATCATCATCTATATATGTATCAACGCATACCTAGTTGAGTAGATGGTGATAGTTTAGGTTAAAAGAACAAATGATAATTATAGTCCTAGTCAGCTTCAATACAAAACTGATAATTCAGATAGTTAATGTGTGAAACTCGCAAAAAAGTGATAATTCAGGTGTGTTATTGACATCGCATGTTTTTCACAAACATGGCATAAAACTTAAATTTGTAATTATTTCATTTGTAGGATTATGTAGAGTCAAAGATGCTAGCTGAGAAAGAGATGCTGAAGTTTGAGAAGGAAGGTTTGGAGGTGGTGACATTATGTTGTGGCCTTGTAGGTGGAAACACTTACTTACCTTATATCCCAACAAGTGGTGCTATGTTCTTGTCAATGTTAACTCAAGAGGAGATTCTCTACAATTCACTCAAGTTTTTAGAGGAACTTAATGGAAAAGTTCCAATAGTGCATATTGAAGATGTGTGTGAAGCTCATATGTTCTTCATGAATAATGTTGGTTCTCTCAATGGGCGTTTCTTGTGTGCTAGCTCCTATGTTTCTACTGCAGAGATTGGCAATTACTATCAACACAATTATCCAGAGTTTAAGGTCAACCAAGAGTAAGATACTATATATATCAACTTTATTACTGATTAGTGACTTGGGGTGTACGTGGTGGGATGGTTGGAATTTCTCTATATTTAATCATATGTCTTGGGTTCATGTTGGGAGTGCTTTAAAAAAATGGATCATGCTGAATAATTAATCGAATTTCAATACAGATATCGAATATGGAAAGCCAAAATAAAATAAAATAAAATAAAAAATTTGATAGCATTAATCACAAATTAAAGGAGTATTTGACTTGTGTTTGGTTCTATGGAAAATATTTTCCAATTCTTGAAAGGGTTCTCAAGGAAAATAAGTAGGTTTTATTTTGATGTTTTTGGTAAGAAAAAAACAAAAAACATGTCCTATAAATATTTATATGTAATTTAGGAAACATTATGAGGTGGGATGACATAGGGTTGGGGTGGTCAATTAGGGTCATTAGAAGGTGGAGATGAGACGATGAACTTATAGTGTTATTTTTGGGACTTGTTTCTACGACTAATTAGCTAAGTCATTTTCCTTATTTTAAGTAACTTATTTTCCTCGAGAATATGTTTTTGTTTTTCCTAGGTACTTGAATGATCCCAAGAGAGATATCAAGTTTGGATCGAAGTTGGTTGAGAAAGGTTTTATGTACAAATATGGGATGAAGGAGATATTGGATGATTGTGTTATTTGTGCAAGGAAGAATGACATTTTATAGTAACAATGAATAAACATCTCATATTGAAAGTCAAAATTCCATATCTGAAGTTGTAATCTTTATGTACTTACTCTTAACTATTTGAAGTTGTAATTTTCCTAAACAATACCAAAGAAGAGGTGAAGAAGAATTTGTTGAGGAACCAAAAAGTTTTACATAGGTAGTTAATGAATAAGATTCATATAAATTCTATAAAAAATGAGTTGTGGATCTAACTTAATCTCAAAAAGCAATACATCAGTCACATCATATTTTTTTAATTTTTAATTTTTGTAAATTTAGATTACTGACATGACAAGATAGAATACACTTTAATATTTTGTAATTTTAATACTCTCTCTATTCCTAATTACTTGTTCACTTTTGAATTGATATATCTATTAAGAAAATAATAATTGAAATAATGAGTTTATCATTTTATCCTTATTAATTATGAAGTTGAAGTGGATGAATAAAAAAATTAAGATTTTCAAGAAGTTCTATCTTTTTCAAAATTAATTAATTGAAGGTATAATAGGTAAAAAAATTATCCTTTCTTGATTTGTCAAAATAAACAAGTAAAAAAAGACATATTCAAAAAAAATTTGAACAACTAATTAGAAACGGAGGGAAAATCATAAATTTTTGAATAGTGATACTCAATTTGTTGGTACTTAGCATAATAATGAGATATAAACACATGTTAAGTTGTATTAATGATACTATAAATATCTCATTACAATGTCAACATACCTAAGATTTTAATTTCCATATAGAGATATAGTACCAAAATATANGTACCTTAATAAACTTTTAACAGATAATAATACAATAGGACAAAATAACACATGGGGTCCCCTAGTTTTATATAGTCCACAAGCTCTATTTATCAATCACTTAAGGATCATAATATAGAAATGGCTGTGGAGGAAGAGATAAAGCAAAAGGCCCAACAAATGGAGGAAAAAAACACTTATAAAGTTTGTGTCACAGGAGGTGCNAAAGGCCCAACAAATGGAGGAAAAAAACACTTATAAAGTTTGTGTCACAAGAGGTGCAGGGTATATAGGTTCTTGTCTTGTTAAAAAACTTTTGGACAAAGGTTACATTGTTCATGCTACACTAAGAAACTTAGGTATGTTTTTAATTTCCTTTATTCCTAAGTTACGTTGCTCGAATTTCTCAAAATATTATTATTTTTTACTGAAAAATATTCAGTGGTATTTTCATAAATATTTTGATTAAATCTATTATTAAAAAAAGAACTAGTGTTTTTACATGAAAAAATTAAAAAAAATTCAATATTTTAATGAAAATCTATTTTCCATTTTCGTAGTATGTGCATATTTTTAAGATGTTCCGTTAAATTGATTTAAATGTAGAGGATGAGTCAAAGGTGGGAATATTGAAAAGTTTAAGTGGTGCAGATGAAAGATTAAAGTTATTTGAAGCTGACATTTATAGAGCTGAGGTATTTGAGGAAGCTATTCAAGGCTGTGAATTTGTTTTCCATGTTGCTACCCCTTTATTGCAATCTCAAGGATCTCAGGTATGGAATTATCAGGGTTGGATTTAAAAGGAGCAAGGGTGTTCATTCAAACTTTTTAAATAAAAATATATGTTTTCTTCGTACCAATTTACGTGATTTATTTTCTTTTTTAGTCAATCTCAAAAAGAATGACACACTTTTGTATTAAGTAACATTTAACTATAAAATATTCATTTTACCCTTAATGAAATGATTTACAGTCACACAAAATTCTCATTCATTTTGGAGTTTGGAACACAATTTTTAAAAGTCTTCCTTTCTTTCTTAAATTCTGTGTCGAGTCAAACTACCTCACATAAAATGAGAGGAAGTATTACAAGACTAGCTAGATGTTGGCTTATAAGTGATTTAGACATTCAAGATTTACCTTAACTTTTCAAGTTCAAATTCGAGACACTTATCCCAATTCTGACATGAGTTTGATTTCTACGCATTGACATTATAGTTAGTATTTATTTTTGTCATCATCAAATAAATTGATTTATTATTATATGTAGTATTTTTGTTTTAATATATATAAACCTAACAATGAAATTTTGAGAGTCAATCAAAATTTTCTTTGAATGATTTTTTTATATTTCTTTTAAATATTTTATAAGCTTTGATACCATGATAAACTTTGATAAATTAGAAATTATTTATTTACAAAGATATATAATTACAAGCATAATTTTAGCACTATGTCTAAGACTATATCATCCTTATCTTTTTATTTTTATTTCTTTTATAAGTAACTTTGATTGACCTTGATATATGAAACAGTACAAAGATAAAACAGAAGCAACAGTTGATGGAGTGAAGAAAATTGGAAGGATTTGCCTTAAGAGTGGGACAGTGAAGAGACTATGTTTTCAATTTGTGTTAGAAAAATCAGAATTATTGATTATGATAAATTTTTTCAGAAACATGAAGTAATTAAAATTTATTGAACCAGTAAAAGAGATGAACAGAAATTTAATTCACAATAAAAAATTAAAATCTGCGAAACGTACCAGATTCTGGAAAAACTTTTAAATAGGAAAAAGATCAAGTCCATTGAACTCGCAGTGTCTCCTTAAGGAAATTATTCCCTTTTAGTATCCGAGGTTTGATTTGGAATATAACCACCAAGGGTAAAATGATCTCAATCACCAGAGTGTAGATACCGAAAATTCTGGTGTCAGCGAACCAATCAACAGCAGAAGTACACGAAGAAAAGTTTGTGCAGAAGAAGAAGAAGAAAATCAAAAAGTTCGTAAGGAAATATTCTGAAGAATGAATGATATCTATAGGCAGGAAGAATAGGTTCCGAAAGATTGCAACCCTTTCAGAATCCACACGACCATTAATGAAAGTTTGCAACCTTTCAAATGGTACTGACTGTTCCTGAAAGTTGCAACCTTTCAGAACAGTCATGGAGGGAATTTTAAATAAAACGGGAAAGTTCAAATAAAACAAGTCATGCGCGGATCCGAGTCGGGTCGGGTTAATAACCTAAAAAATTGAAACGTTTCGGTTAAATATTTTAACTTAAAACATAAACTAATTAATTGAAAATATTTTTGGCCTTTTAATTTAATTAATTAAATAAATAATTAAATAATTAAAACAAACTTTGTCCAAAAAAATAATCTCTCGATCATTTGCGAAAGCCAAAGCCAAAGTCGTAGCCGAGCGAGCGATGACAACGACGGCGCAAGGGAATTCCCTCTTTCCAACCCTTTTAACAATTAATAGTGTTTCTATATTTAATCTCTCCTATTTTACTTTCCACCACCGATGAGGGACAAATAACTTTTTTTATTAAAGTATAAGATGACTTTTCAAGCTCCCAACTTTTCAAATTTCTCTTTTTTTCCCCCTATTTCCCATCAATTCTCGCAACATACCCAACAATCTATACTGCTTCTATTGTAGCTGCCTCACCATTGAAGGAAGATGGGATTACTTTCAAAGAATTAATAGATGAAACATGTTGGACACCTCTTAATTTCTCAAATCCTTACTCTCAGCAGTGACTTTGGGTGAGCCTAATAATTTTACTCCCTCCATTTTAATTTGTTTGATTTTTATATTTTAATCTGTTTTTAAAAATATTATTCTTATCGTTCTATCAATTTTTAATTCTAATTTTCTAGATGACATGTTTACGACTATAATTGGCATATGTTTATTTTAATATCGCAAGATTCAAAATAAAATAAAATATTTTCTTAAAATTCGATATTAAATTTAAAAGGGAAAAGGATAAATATACCCCTAAACTATCGTAAATGGTAGTAAATACCCTCCGTCATACTTTGGGGACATTAGTGCTCCTGCCGTCCAAAAATTAGAGCATATATACGCTTTATACTAACGGACATACACGACCACTGATCCGATATTTATTAAATATCGGGTCAACGATAGGATTGCACCATGGTCCCTATTTAGTCTTTCGTTAGAGTGAAGGACATATATGCTCTAGTTTTTGAGGAAAAGGACAAATATACCCTCGAACTATCATAAATGGTATGTAGATACCCTCCATCGATGTTCATACTTTTGGGACACTGGTGTCCCTGCCGTTCAAAAACTAGAGTATATATACTTTTTATACTAATAGACATACACATGCCATAGTCTAATCCACCGACCAGACATTTATGAAATATCATATCGATGGATAACATTGCGCCACGTGTCCCTATTTAGTCTGTTGTTAGAGTGGAGGGCAGATATGCTTTAGTTTTTGGACATTAGGACACCAATGTTCTAAAAGCATGATGGAGGGTATCTGCATACCATTTGCGATAGTTCAGGAGTATATTTGTCCCTTTCCCCAATTTAAATAGGCCAAACAAATTAATAGGGAAAAAGGACTAATATACCCCCGAACTATCGTAAATGGTATGAGATACCTTCGTCATACTTAAGGGACATTGGTGCCCCTGCAGTCCAAAAACTAGAGCGTATATACCTTTTATACTAACATACATACACATGTCACTATTTTATCCACCGACCTGACATTTAATAAATATCAGATCGACTGATGAGATTGTGCTACATGTTCCCACTTAGTTTTCCGTTAGAGTGAAGGGTATGTATGCTCTAATTTTTGAATTTCAGGGGCACCAATGTCCCTTAAGTATGTGAAGGGTATCTACATATCATTTACGATAGTTCGAGATATATTTTCCTTTTCCCCAAATTAAAATGGAGGAAGTATCTCAATTGCCCTACAGTGTTTCCAAGTAATCTCCAATTTCTTGAGTTCACTGTTAGACTTTTAAATCCATTTTTCTCATTTATTTTATACTTTCATGTAATAATATAAGTGGATATACTAGATTACTTACCATTTATTCAAACAGAGGCGGAGCTAGGTGGAGGTTCATGGATTTGGACGAATCCACTAACTTTTTCGTAGATCCTAATTTGTATTAGAAAATTAATATTTACGTATAATAATTTGTGAACCCCTAACAAAGTTGATTGACAGTTATTAACGAAATTTAGAACCCCCAAACTCCTAATCCTCGCTTCGCCTTTGATTCCAAAGTTAATAATACTAATAAATACATAAGAGTATATTGTCCAAGAATACATCTGAATTTATTATTTTTTCGTGAATTTCACAATTTAACTATTAGTTGTTTCTTTTTTCTGCATGAACTATCATTATCTGTAAATATATATACTAAAACACATCTAGCTGAGTGGCTTCGAAGTATGTTTTACTAATATGTAAGTAGTGATAATTCAGATAGAGAAAACGAACAACCGCTATATATATAGTTAGTGTGTGAAACTTGCCTAAAACATAAATTTTGGTTATTTATTTATAGGATTATACAGAGTCAAAGATGCTAGCAGAGAAGAGATATTGAAGTTTGAGAAGGAAGGTTTGGAGGTGGTTACATTATGTTGTGGCATTGTATGTGGATACACTTACTTACCATATATCCCAACAACTTGTGCTTCTTTTTGTCACTCTTCACTCAAGAGGAGAATTTGTATAATAAACTCAAGTTTGTAGAGGAACTTATTGGAAAAGTTCCAATAGTGCATATTGAAGATGTGTGTGAAGCTCATATGTTCTTCATGAAAAATGTTGGTTCTCTCAATGGGCGTTTCTTGTGTGCTAGCTCCTTTGTTTCTACTGCAGAGATTGGCAAGTACTATCAACACAATTATCCTGAGTTTAAGGTCAACCAAGAGTAAGATGTTATTATCAATCTTGCATTTTACATTACTTCCTTGATAACCGACTTGGATTGTGGTGGAATAGTTGAGTTTTTTTCACACTTAGTCAAATGTTTTGGTATGGTTAGGGGTAGGGTCGGGGGAATTGGGTGGGTAAGGAGGATACAATAAAGGTATAATACATAAATATATCTTTAATTTGGCTTTAAATTACATTTATGCCCTTCAACTTTGGGTGTGCAGAAGTAGACACTTAAATTTATATAAAGTTGAACAAGTAGACACACATGTCCTACATGACATCCTACATGTTATTTTTTATCTTGCGTGGTGTCCTGTATTATGTCATGTATGACTTATGTGTGTAGTTGTTCAACTTTATACAAGTTTAAGTGCTACTTGTGCATATCAAAAATTGAAGGACATAAACATAAAATGAGACCAAATTAAAGGGCATATTTATGTATTATGCCTATAATAAACATAAAAAACTTATTTTATATACTTCTATTAAGGAAGTCATTTTTTAAGGAACTTGCTTTCCTAAATAATATATTTTTCAAAAATTTTATCTAATCAAATATGAGAAAGTCGGAAAAATAAAATGACTCCCACTTCACATGCGGACCTGATTCTTTTTCATGAGTTAATCATGTGAAAGTTCTTTCTTTTCAATATGGGTGGCGGTAAGATTTGATCTCAAAACCTTTGTCTACTGTGATATCATGTTAAACTGTGTGGCTCTAATATGGTGATATTTTTGTCAAATGTGATTCTAAAACTTGTGAATATGAGGTATTTGAATGACACCAAGAGAGAAATCAAGTCGGGATCAAAAAAATTGGTTGAAAAAGGTTTTGTGTACAAATATGGAATGAAGGGGATACTTGATGATTGTATTACTTCTGCTAGGAAGAATGGCATTTTATAGCGACAATGAATAAATAATTTTATAATTGTGACACTTGCTTTTATAAAATTGTTTGAAGTGTCCATCTATTGTTGGGCTTCCCAAGGAAACTTAATTAACTAGTTTCTATATCAAAATTTGTTTGGTTAAACTCTTGTGTATGCAGCATTTTACAAAATTATTCAAGTATGATAATAAGCACTAACTTATATTAAATTGGGAAAATGCATAGGTACCCCCTCAATCTATGCCTGAAATCTCAGAGACATACTTATACTATACTAAGGTCTTATTATCCCCTGAACTTATTTTATAAATGATTTTCTACCCCTTTTTGGTCTACGTGACACTAATTTGAAAAAAATGTCAACACACGCTGGGCCCACAAGATAGTGCCACGTAGGACGAAAAGGGGTAGAAAATTATTTTTATAATAAGTTCAGGGGGTAATAAGACCTTAGTATAGTATAAGTGTGTCTCTGGGATTTTGGGCATAGGTTGAGGGGGTACTTGTGCATTATCCCATTTTAATTTGTCACAGACACGACATAAAATATATTTGGGAAAATGCACAAGTATCCCTTTAACCTATGCCCGAAATCCTAGAGATACTTGTACTTTACTAAGGTTCTATTACCCCCTCGAACTTATTTTATAAATAATTTTCTACTCCTTATCGGCCTACGTAGCACTATGATTGAAAAAATTGTCAATACGCGTTGGACCAACAAGATAGTGCCATGTAAGCCGAAAAGGGTAGAAAATTATTTATAAAATAAGTTCAGGAAGATAATAGGACTTTAGTATATTATAAGTGTTTGTCTGAAATTTCGGGCATAGTTCACGAGATACTTATGCATTTTTCCAATATATTTTGGACATATCTTAGAGCAATTTGATAATTTTTTTACGTTTGTAACAAGTGGTGTCAAAATTTTTGGTAAAGTACATCGCCAAAAAAAGTCCTTTTATAATTGGCATAGGAGAAAAAACAAAATAGTACAAAAAGTAGACTTTTCCAAAGAGTTGGCTCTCAAGCTAGAGTAGATCGAAAACACAGTCGATATGATCCGCTTTTAGGTTAGAGGTTCAAATCTTAGATGTGACTCTATGACATCTTATGAACTCTGGCGTTGTTACTACTCTTAAAGTATGAGAAATATTCAGAAATATCGATTATCAAATTAGGATCATGAACATCAAGTTGATCATCCACTGATAAATTTCAGTCTCTAAAAAATGGTGAATCAATTATTGAAGTTGGCATTGAGCTAAACTCAATATGATCCTGAGTTCTGAAAAATCTTGTCAATCTCAAACTCCTATAATAAGCCTTGCAATTTCAAATGTAACATTCATCTGAGATAAAAATTCAGAAAGTTCACTGCACTAAGTTTTCAGTATGGTTATCTTGTATCTCTACACGAGACTATTTATAAAGTTCAAACTTTTAACCTTTTGATCACATAACAATAATTTTATCAGTTACGTCAAGAATCCCTTCTCCTAACTAATTAAATACTTAGAACTAATTTTAATTTTATTAAAGAAACACACTTGTTCTTGTTCAATAAGCAAACATACTTCATGAGGTATCTGATAGAGTAATAGGTTTGTCTAAATGGAAATAAAATTGTAACTACTTCAGGGGGTTGTCTAGATTTTTTCAAAACTATCACTAGCTAATAAAAAGATTCAATTTTCAGGGACAAAAGAGCAAAAAGATTCAATCTTTAGTGATAAAATAGCAAAAAGATTCAATTTTCAGGGACCAAAAGAGCAAAAAGATTCAATCTTCAGTGACAAATAGCAAAAAGATACAATCTTTAGTGACAAAAATGCAAAAACATTCAAACTTAAGTGACAAAAAAGTAAAAAAGCTTCAATCTTTTAAGGTGAAAAATTTAAGATTTTCCAGAAATTTTATTTTTTTCAAAATTAATTAATTGAGAGTATAATAAATAAAAAATTTATTTCTTTTTTTGTATGTTAAAATGGACAAATAAAAGAAAAATTAGACAAATAATTAGAAGAGTATCATGAATTTAAAAAGTTTTACTCAATTTTTTTGGTACTTAACATAATAATGAGATATAAACACATGTCAAGTTGCATGAGTTAATATCTATGAGAATTTGTCTAGTAAAATCATTAAACTTTATTTTATATTAATCAAATCATTCAAATTTGGCTTTTGTATCAATAAAATCACTCAACTTAAGCTTTTATATCAATGAAATCACTAGACTAAATTTTTCATTTAAAATAAATTTGACATTACAAAATAATACATAAACATGAACTCAGCAAATAAATAAAACAAAAAATGTATTTAGAAGTTTTATGCACAAATTCAATTAGTGAAAGAGCTATTATAATATTATTATGTATTTAAAATTTGCAATATATCATGATAGGTGTATGAGAAAAATGAAGTAGCACATATATTTTAAAATTATTTCTTTGATATCAATAAAATATACTTGTATATTAGATAAAAAATTGATCAGTGTCGTTATTTTATGTTCAAACTTCAAATTGATCAACATAAAAAAGGAAATTATATCATTAAAAAACATATATTTTTTTATTTGTTAAAATTTAATCAAACTTGGCATTATCAAACTTGGAAGCAACCTAGTTCGCTTATATGTAACGCCTAGTTAAAATAAATTATATCCGTTAAAAAGTTTTACTGGTTTTAAATTTTATTTATTTATGAAATTCATATTTACATGCTATAAAAAGAAATTATTTTGTCATTTCAATTTTTTTTAAAATGATAAATTTGTAGAGTGATTTTATTGATATAAATGTCTGAGTTCGGTGATTTTATTGATACAAAATAAAATTCAATAACTTTACTAGATAAATTTTCAAAGTTAAATGACCTTTTGAGATATTGACTCCAAGTTGCATTGATACTATAAATATTTCATTAAAATGTCAACATAACTAATATATTAATTTCCATATAGTGATATAGTACCTTAATAAACTTTTAACAGATAATAATACAATAGGACAAAATAACACATGGGGTCCCCTAGTTTTATATAGTCCACAAGCTCTATTTATCAATCACTTAAGGATCATAATATAGAAATGGCTGTGGAGGAAGAGATAAAGCAAAAGGCCCAACAAATGGAGGAAAAAAACACTTATAAAGTTTGTGTCACAGGAGGTGCAGGGTATATAGGTTCTTGTCTTGTTAAAAAACTTTTGGACAAAGGTTACATTGTTCATGCTACCCTAAGAAACTTAGGTATGCTTTTAATTTCCTTTATTCGTGCTCGAATTCTTCAAAATGTGTGTAAAAAAACTGGTATTTTTACACATTCAATATTTTAATGAGAATCTATTTTTCGTTTTCGTAGTGTGTGAATGTTTTTAAGATTATTAGTTAAGTTGATTTAAATGTAGAGGATAAGTCAAATGTGGAACTACTGAAGAGGTTAAGTGGTGCTGACGAAAAATTAAAGTTATTTGAAGCTGACATTTATAGAGCTGAGGAATTTGAGGAAGCTATTCAAAGCTGTGAATTTGTTTTCCATGTTGCTACCCCTTTATGGCATTCTCAAGTATCTCAGGTATGGAATTATCAAGGTCGGATTTAGAAAGGAGCAAGGGTGTTTATTTGATAAAAAAATTACCAAGTCAACCTCTAGTCTAGAGGTTCGCTTAGTGATTTAGGCATTCAAGATTTATTTTTAACTTTAAAAGTTTAAATTCGAGATACATATCCCAATTTCGTCATGAGTTTGATTTATATGCATTGACATTACAAGCATGATTTTAGCACTATGTCTAACACATATTTTTATTTCTTTTATAAGTAACTTTGACCTTGATATATATGAAACAGTATAAAGATAGAACAGAAGCAACAGTTGATGGAGTGAAGAAAATAGGAAGGATTTGCCTTAAAAGTGGGACAGTGAAGAGACTTATTTATACTGCCTCTATTGTAGCTGCCTCCCCATTGAAGGAAGATGGAATTACTTACAAACAATTAATGGATGAAACATGTTGGACACCTCTTAATTTCTCAAATCCTTACACTGAACAATGGCTTTGGGTGAGCCTAATTAATCTATTTATTTACCTTTATATATGATGCATTATATTATTATAAGGGGTGTCAACTGGACGAGTTGGATTGAAATTGGAGATATAAAACGGTTGAAATAAAAATCGGGTTGGGTCTTGACCTGCCAAAGTTTACTTTGGACTCAAATATATTGAGTTCAAATAGACTTAAAATGGGTTGGTCTTGACCCGCTCGATTTGATCCGATTAATCTCAATATTTTTAACATAGTGATATTTAATTTTTATAATCACAATTCGAATTTCAGCTCAAGATTATTTTTTTTAAAAAAAAACAAATGGATAGATAAATCCTAAAAGATGTCAAATAGATAATAATTCATACCTTTAATATATGAACAAGTCTTAGTAAAGAGTTTTAAAACGGGTTGAAATTTGAGATTAAATTGAGATCAATTGAGGATCCTTTTGAAATGGGTTAGGCTTGACGGGTTAAGATTGAACCCAATTCAAATTATCTTGAGCCCAACCCTTAAAATTATGGGCGGATTGGGTGGGTTATTTATGTTTGGGTTCATTTTTGACACCCCTAATTATTATCATCTAAATTTTTTAATTTCAACTATCTGTTGTTTCTTTTTTCTATATTAACTATCATTATCTCTCTCTCTCTCTATATATACACACAGTAAAACACACCTAGTTCAGTAGATGTTGATAGTTCAGATAGGAAAATGAAACAAATTATTATACTAGTTAGCGTCGAAGTATGTTTTACTAATACATAAGTAGTGATAATTCAGGTAGAAAAAACGAACAACTGATTTATAGTTAGAGCGTGAAACTTTAAAAAAAAAAACATAAATTTTGGTTATTTATTTATTTATAGGACTATACAGAGTCAAAGATGCTAGCAGAGAAAGAGATATTGAAGTTTGAGAAGGAAGGTTTGGAGGTGGTTGCATTATGTTGTGGCCTTGTAGGTGGACATACTTTTTTGCCTTATATCCCAACAAGTGGTGCTATGTTCTTGTCAGTGTTAACTCAAGAGAAAGAATTGTACAATACACTCAAGTTTTTAGAGGATCTTAATGGAAAAGTTCCAATAGTGCATATTGAAGATGTGTGTGAAGCTCATATGTTCTTCATGAATAATGTTGGTTCACTCAATGGACGTTTCTTGTGTGCTAGCTCCTTTGTTTCTACAGCAGAGATTGGCAATCACTATCAACACAATTATCCTGAGTTTAAGGTCAACCAAGAGTAAGATGTTGTTATCAATCTTGCATTCTACATACATTACTTCCTTGATAATCGACTTGGGTTGTGCTGGGATGGTTGAGATACCTTCATACTTAATCAAAGGTTTTGGGTTCAAGTCCTAGGAATAGAATTGATTCAACTAGGTGGGTAAGGAGGATAAAATAAACGTAGAATATATCTATTAAGGAAGTCAATTTCTTCGTTTTTAAGGTCTTTTCATGTGTGGACTGTTGGATATTTTTCGGTGTGGAGACGATGGGGACACTATCGATTTCTCACAACTTGAATTTTATTATATCAAACTAAGAACCCGATTCGGTCTTACAATCTTGATCACACTTGTTGCTTGCTTCAGCACTCACTCTTGCTTGCTCTCTTGCTTACTTACTTGGTTGCTTTCTTTCTTGGTCGATTACAACTCAAATGGATCACCTCTATTTATAGGAGGTGATGGAACAATCTAACTAAGTATATTTTTATACTCTATTCTAGAATATTCCTTCAACTACTTAATTCTAGAACTATCCTATCTAGAACATTTCTAGACTATTCTCTCTAGAATACTTTTTCTAGAGATCTTCCTTCAATTCTCTGTTAGCGGAAACGTGAAACTAAAGAACAAGGAAGAACAACAATATTTAACGTGGTTCGGATCAAAATGATCCGACGTCCACCAAAGAACAACTGCACCAATATTTATTTCACTATACAAAGAATATAAGTGAAATACTACAAGAGAGAGAACACAATGCCTTAGAAGGTGAGAAGGCAAGTGAAAGGATGATATGAAAATGAATTAAGAGCTACCTATTTATAGGAATAAATTCATCCTATTGATGTCATCCATGACATCACTATGTGTCAAAATTGTCAAGGTTAAGATAGCAAACCATTTTATGGTTTGCCTAACTTTCACCTACCAAGATACAATCTTTGACTTGTATTTTGTACTAATTATCTTCCTACCAAATATTCATATTAATTCATCTTCCATTTAGTTTGATTCCACAAGAACCAAAACCAACTCTTTCAATCTCCACCTTGGTTTGTGTTCCAAGCATGCGTATAAACAACTCCGGCCAAAACTTCTAAGCTTACTGGGCAATCCCATTGTAAGAAACAAGAAGAATCAAACCTTTGTTGAACATACCAGCTCCACCTAGCAGTTGTTCTCTTAGAGTTGCATCATACTCCCGCCAAGTCCTTGCAGTGTGCAAACTTGGCAAGCGGGACTATTTTGGTCAACATGTCTGCAGCGTTATCGTCTGTGATAACCTTCTCAACCTTGATAGCTCCCTTTTCTACGACATCTCGAATAAAATGAAATCTGACATCAATGTGTTTGGTGCGCTCATGAAATCTTTGATTTTTAATCAAATGAATAGCACTTTGACTATCACATTTTAGAATTGATTTAAGCTGAGCTGAACTCAATTCTGCCACCAAACCTTTCAACCAGATAGCTTCTTTCACTGCCTCCGTTGCTGCCATATATTCTGCCTCTGTTGTAGACAAAGCGACAATCGACTGTAAAGTCGATTTCCAACTAACGGCACTGCCAACGAGAGTAAAGATGTATCCAGTTGTGGACCTCCTTCGATCAAGATCCCCTGCATAGTCAGAATCAACATAACCGAGAATTGAAATACCTTCACTTTTCCGAAAGGTTAGGCCAACATCAGGAGCTCCTTTGAGATATCTCAATATCCACTTGACAGCTTCCCAATGCCTTTTTCCTGGATTTGCCATGTACTTGCTTACTACACTTACAGATTGGGCAATATCTGGACGTGTGCATACCATAGCATACATAATGCTACCAACTGCACTCGCATAAGGAACCTTTGACATATGCTCCACCTCATCCATAGATTGAGGCATTTGTAACTCTGAAAGCTTGAAATGAGAAGCTAAAGGTGTACTTACAGGCTTGCTCATATCCATATTGAATCTTTCAAGAACTTTTCGGATGTACCTCTTCTGAGAAAGATGTACAACACCATTTTCTCTTGAAATTTCCATTCCAAGGATTTTCTTTGCAACTCCTAGATCCTTCATGTCAAATTCCTTGCTCAACAGTTTCTTCAAAATATTTATCTCTGTGATGTTGTTAGCAGCAATAAGCATATCATCAACATACAACAAAAGATAAATCATAGAGTTACCAGACATCTTCTTGTGATACACACAACTATCAAATGCACTCCTCGAAAATCCATGTGTAGTCATGAATGCATCAAACCTCTTGTACCACTGTCTAGGGGATTGCTTCAAACCATACAAAGACTTCTTCAGTTGGCATACATGGTCTTCTTTTCCTTCAGCTAGGAAACCTTCAGGCTGATCCATATAGATTGTCTCTTCTAGATCACCATGTAAAAAAGCAGTTTTGACATCAAGCTGTTGAAGCTCTAAATCAAATTGTGCAACCAATGCTAGCAGCACGCGAATTGAGCTATGTTTCACGACTGGAGAAAAGATCTCATTGTAGTCAATTCCCTCCTTCTGACTGAAACCCTTTGCAACCAATCTCGCCTTGAACCTAGCAGCTTCCACTTCTGGAATACCTTCTTTCTTTTTGTAGACCCATTTGCATCCAACTGTCCTCATCCCCTTTGGCCTTTTAACTAAGACCCATGTCTCATTTCTGTGAAGAGACTCCATCTCTTCCATCATGGCCAACTGCCATTGTGCAGCATCTTTGCAAGAAGTTGCTTCAATATACGAAGAGGGCTCGAGATCCTTAATCTCTTCTTCTGCAGCTACGAACGCTTGTGCAATCAGATTTTCTTGCTCTATAAGACGTTCCGGTTTCCGTATCCGCCTTTTGTCCCTTCCCTTCGCAATTGTGTATGGTTCATTGGAAGCAAGTTCTTCTGCATCTTTTGACTCATCACTTTGAGTCTCTTGATCCCGTTTCTTGGTAAGCTCCACCGGTAGCTCCACCTGCTCGTTGTTCTCGTTTCTAGATAACTCCATAGAAACTTTACGAGGATCAAGTATAGAGGATTCATCAAAGGTAACATCTCTACTAACTACAAATTTGAGTAAAGACAAACACCATAGTTTGTACCCTTTTACTCCATCAACATACCCTACGAATATGGCCTTTTTAGCCCTTGGTTCAAGCTTACCTTCATTAACATGATAATAAGTTGGACACCCAAATATTCGCAAGTATGAATAGTTAGAGGGTTCACCTGACCAGACCTCATTCGGAGTCTTAAAGTCAATCGCTGATGCTGGAGACCGATTGACAATATGAGAAGCAGTATGAACTGCTTCAGCCCAAAATACTTTGGACATCTTAGCTTGTAAGAGCATACAACGAGCCTTCTCAAGAAGAGTTCTGTTCATTCTCTCGGCAACTCCATTCTGCTGTGGTGTGTGCCTGACCGTCTTATGCCTTGCGATCCCATGAACCTTGCAGAAATCATTGAACTCTTCACTGCAAAACTCCAAGCCATTGTCCGTGCGAAGATACTTGATTTTCCTCTCAATTTGATTTTCAACCAAAATCTTCCACTCTTTAAATGCTTCAAAAGCATCACCTTTTGTCTTCAGGAAACGCACCCAAACCTTTCGTGAAAAATCATCAATGAATGTGAGAAGATACCTCTTTCCTCCCTTTGATGGAAGCTTAGAGGGACCCCATAAATCTGAATGGATGTAGTCTAGCACCCCTCCCGTCTTGTGCTTGCCAGTGCTGAAGCTGACCTTTTTCTGCTTCCCTAAGACGCAGTGCTCACAAAATTCAAGTGTGCTGATCTTCTCACCATTCAAAAGGTTGCGGTTGCTCAACATCTCCAATCCTCGTGCGCTCATATGGCCTAGTCTCATGTGCCATAATTTTGCCTTGTCATCATTAGATAACTGCACTGTAGATGCATTTACAGAGCCAATAATGGTGCTTCCCGCAAGTGTGTAGAGGCCATCCTCCAGCTTGGCCTTCAACATGACTAAAGACCCTTTAGTCACTTTCATAGTTCCTCCTTCACTCATGTACTTATAGCCTTGTTTATCTAAAGTACCCAGGGAGATCAAATTCTTCTTTAGATCAGGAACATGACGGACTTCTGTAATAGTCCTCATGATTCCATCATGGCAGCGAACATGAACTGAACCAATGCCAACTATTTTACAAGTTGCATTATTGCCCATTAATACAGTTCCTCTGCTTGTTTCATAGCTGCTGAACCAATCTTTTCGGAATGTCATATGCAGAGTACAACCAGAGTCTAAGATCCATTTGTTGTCATAGACTCCATTATTGCATGATGTTGTTAGTACATAATCATCATCATTATCATGTACTTTCTCAACAATGGATGCACTCGCCTTTTCTTTGGACTTCGACATAGGGCAATCTCGTTCAAAGTGCCCCTTCTTGTGACAGCCCCAACACTCCGCATTCTTTTTGTTCACACGAGACTTTGATCTGTACTTCGATTTGCTCCTTCCCTTTTGGCTAGTACGACCTCTTACAAAGAGTCCACTAGCTTCGTCACTTTTGTCTCCTTCAAAATGCATCCGCACATCACAAGAGTTTAGTGCTTGCCGCACTTGCTCAAGTTTAATAGGTTGTTTGCTATACATCATTGAATTCTCAATATCACGATATTTTGAAGTCAATGAAAATAGTAAAGAACATGCAAGTGTCTCCTCGTCCTTTTTAATTCCAGCAGTTTGTAAGTCCATCACAAGTTTATTGAACGCATCTAGATGGTCTTGCAACAAAGTACCTGAATCCATCTTAAATGTATGAAGACGCCGTTGTAACAACATCCTTGTTGTCACTGACTGGTCCTGGTAAAGCCCTTCCAGCTTTTCCCATAACTCTTTGGCCGTCTCTTCGGTACTTGTACTCACTTCACAAAGTACGTTAGGTGCAAGGGACAGTTGGATTGCACTCAATGCATCTCCTTCAATCTTTTCTTTGTCGGAATCCGATATCTTATCGGGGTACTTTCCGTCAATAGCATGGATTGAACCTTCCCTCCGCAGTAACGCTATCATCTGGATTTTCCAGATATTGAAGTTGTTGCGCCCACTAAATCTATCAATTTCAAACTTCATGGAACTCATTTTTTTTTTTACTTGTTCTTCCTTTTCTACTACAATGTATTTGGAACTACAGAAAACCAAAGTAATCCTTTTCTGATGTGGAAGTTCAGACTGTGCTGCAACCACAGAGCATACTCAGACAGAACCTTGCTCTGATACCAATTGTTAGCGGAAACGTGAAACTAAAGAACAAGGAAGAACAACAATATTTAACGTGGTTCGGATCAAAATGATCCTACGTCCACCAAAGAACAACTGCACCAATATTTATTTCACTATACAAAGAATATAAGTGAAATACTACAAGAGAGAGAACACAATGCCTTAGAAGGTGAGAAGGCAAGTGAAAGGATGATTTGAAAATGAATTAAGAGCTACCTATTTATAGGAATAAATTCATCCTATTGATGTCATCCATGACATCACTATGTGTCAAAATTGTCAAGGTTAAGATAGCAAACCATTTTATGGTTTGCCTAACTTTCACCTACCAAGATACAATCTTTGACTTGTATTTTGTACTAATTATCTTCCTACCAAATATTCATATTAATTCATCTTCCATTTAGTTTGATTCCACAAGAACCAAAACCAACTCTTTCATTCTCCATAACTCTGGAATATTCTAGATTTTTCTTGACTTGTCTTAAATTCATAATTAAGTTGGTGATGAATTATTAACTCGGACATGATTCTTTTTATGAGTTAATCACGTGATAATTCTTTCTAATATAGGTGGTGATGAGATTAGATCTCAAAACCTTTGACTGCTTTGATACAATGTTAAAGTGTGTAACTTTTTCATTGAAAAACTTAAACTATTAGAGAGAGCAACACTTTTATTATTTAATTATATTTTCAACACACTCCTCGCCTATCCACCCTTTGAGTATAGAAATTTGATCAATTAGTCACATGGAGTAAAATTTCCTGTCATGAAAATGGTGATATTTTTGTCAAATGTGATTCTAAAACTTGTGAATCTCAGGTACTTGAATGACACCAAGAGAGAAATCAAGTGGGGATCAAAAAAGTTGGTTGAAAAAGGTTTTGTGTACAAATATGAAATGAAGGAGATACTTGATGATTGTGTTACTTCTGCTAGGAAGAATGGCATTTTATAAAGAGAATGAATAAATAATTTTATAATTGTAACACTTACTTCTATAAGTTTATTTTCCGTGCAATTTGATTTATGTTGTGTTTTAAAATTTGTGGCCAGACCTTTGAATTCATTATAGCTAATACATTTGGACTATGGTGTGTTTTTCGAAAAAAAATAATAATTGTTGCTACACTATTGCTTTAATTTGTCATAGACATGATATTTTATTATATTTCAGACAAATCTTAGAGCACTTGACATTTCTTTTTCGTCTGTAACAAGTGATGTCAAAATTTATGTTAAAGTACATTGCCAAAAAAGTTCTTCTAAAATTGGCATAGGAGAAAAAAAAAAAGTAGACTTTTCCAAAGAGTTGGCTCTCAAGTTAGGTCTCGATCGAAAAAACACTCGATATAACCAAATTCTAGGTCAGAGGTTCAAATTCTAGGTTTGACGCTCTGACATCTTATAAATTCCTGGCGCTGTTACTATTCTTAAGTAAGGTGAAATATTCAGAAATATCGATCATCAAGTTAGGATCATGAACATCAATTTCATCATCCACGGATAAATCCCAGTCTCTAGAAAATGGCGAATCAATTATTGAAGTTGGCGTTGAGCTAAACACAATATGATCCGATTCCGATCTCTGAAAAATCTTGTCCATCTCAAACTCCTCTTCTTGATTTGGCAACAATGACAAGTACATGGATTCTGATGTAAATGGCTCTATTGAATTGACAAAGAATTGGGCATTTTGGCTTTCACATTGTAGTGGAGTGAAAGGAACAGTTTCTTCTTTGATAGTATTCAAGTTTTCAACTCTTTGTTTCTTTATTTGACACTGATTTGGCTTTTGGTTTTCATATGAAATGAATATTGATGATTGTGAGGATTTGCAACTATGCATTCCTTTATATGTCACATCAAAGACTAAAGGGTCTTCCTTTGGTTTTTGAACTTGTTTGTTGCTAAGCAACCTTGTATATTCCTGTGAGTGCACCTATAATAAGCCCTGCAATTTCAAATGAACATTCATCTTAGATAAAAATTCAGATTAAGCTTTTGCTATGCTTATCTTGTATCTCTGCACGAGACTATTTATAAAGTTTAAACTTTTAACCTCCTGATCACATGACAATAACTTTATCAGTTACGTCAAGGCTCCCCTTCTCCCAGCTAAATACTTAGAACTAATTTTAATTTTATTAAAGAAACACACTTGTTCATGTTCAATAAGCAAACATACTTCATGAGGTATCTATAATAGAGTAATAAGTTTGTCTAAATGGAAATAAAATTGTAACTACTTCAGGGGTTTGTCTATATTTTTCAAAACTATCACTAGTTAATAAAAGTGAAGAAATGTGGTTTCATAATATGAAAAATGGTTTACCAACATAATCTAACTTGTTTGCTCCAATGCTGCATTTTCTTTCTACAAATCCAACAATAAAAAAATTAGAGAAAAAGTCAATACCTCAATTTCAAGAAACCATAGAAAATGATTTAATTGAGGAGTAAAATTAATTGACCTTTTCTTATTTTGGCCTTGATCCCTCAATGGACAATGATTTGTCAAGAGAAAGAAAGTATTTTCTCAAGAAGTAAATCACATTTGCCAGAGGATCAAACTGATTTACAAACTCTTTCCCTTGAATAAGCTCTGTAAATAGACTTTCTTTGTCCCAAGCTTTAACTTTCTCCATTTGGGGATCAATTTTTAGTGACAAAATACCAAAAAGATTTAATTTTCAGGGACAAAAGAGCAAAAAGATTCAATCTTTAGTGATAAAATAGCAAAAAGATTCAATTTTCAGGGACCAAAAGAGCAAAAAGATTCAATCTTCAGCGACAAAATAGCAAAAAGATTCAATCTTTAGTGACAAATAATGCAAAAACATTCAAACTTAAGTGACAAAAAAGTAAAAAAGATTCAATCTTTAGGACAAAAATACAAAAAGATTCAATCTTTTAAAAGATATTTTAGAAATTTTATCTTTTTCAAAATTAATTAATTGAGAATATAATAGGAAAAAAAGTTCATTTTTTTATTTGTTAAAATGGACAAATAAAAAAAAAACTAGACACATAATTAGAAATGGGGGAGTATCATGAATTTGAATAGCGATACTCAATATTTTTTGGTACTTAGCATAATAATGAGATATAAACACATGTCAAGTTGCATTGATACTATATTTCATTATAATGTCTAACATAACTAATATTTTAATTTCCATATAGAGATATAGTACCAAAATAAACTTTTAATGTCAACATAACCAATATTTTAATTTCAATATAGAGATATAGTAACAAAATAAACTTTTAACAGGTATATAATAATACAAAAGGACAAAATAATACATGGGGTCCCCTAGTTTTATATAGTCCACAAGCTCTATTTATCAATCACTTAAGGATCATAATATAGAAAAGGTTGTGGAGGAAGAGATAAAGCAAAAGCCCCAACAAATGGAGGAAAAAAACACTTATAAAGTTTGTGTCACAGGAGGTGCAGGGTATATAGGTTCTTGTCTTGTTAAAAAACTTTTAGAGAAAGGTTACATTGTTCATGCTACCCTAAGAAACTTAGGTATGCTTTTAATTTCCTTTATTCCTAAGTTACGTTGCTCAAATTCCTCAAAATGTGTGTAAAAAGACTAGTTGTTTTACACATTCAATGTTTCAATGAAAATCTGTTTTCCGTTTTTCGTAGTGTGTGAATGTTTTGTGAAATGATTAGTTAAGTTGATTTAAATGTAGAGGATGAACCAAAGGTGGGACTACTGAAGAGGTTAAGTGGTGCAGATGAAAAACTAAAGTTATTTGAAGCTGACATTTATAGAGCTGAGGAATTTGAGGAAGCTATTCAAGGCTGTGAATTTGTTTTTCATGTTGCCACACCTTCATTGCATTATGAAGGATCTCAGGTATGGAATTCCACTCATCATTAGTCCCTCTTTTCAGGAGCGGATCTAGGAGGGACGAGGGTGTTCACTCGATAACAATTATATATAGGGCTTCAGAATTATTTGTTTTGAGGTTTCATGTTCAAACCATAAATACTATTTGAACTCAGGGAAAATTTTGAATTCATCACTGCCTCTCGTCCCTAATTATAATTGAGTTTGAATTATGTGCATTGATATTATAATTTATTTATTTTTATCATCAAATGAAATTGATTTATAATAATATGTACTCTCTTCATTTTAATTTACGTGAAATAATTAAAATTTTGAGAGCAACCAGAATCTTCCTTGACTGAATTTTTTTTAGTGGTTTTTCAGTATTTTATAAGTTATGATACCATATTAATATTGATTAATCAAGAATCAAAAGAGTTGAAAAAAGTTTCAATATATACTTCGTCCCATTTTATGTTGCACTTTTCGAATTTCGACATTCAAACAAGTCTATCTTTAACCGTAAGTTTTTCATAAATCTTTTGAACATTTTGAATTATCAATTATTGTAACTTATAGTACTTTTTACGTAGTTTACAAATATGTCAAAAAAAATTGAAGATTTTCCATGCGCAAATTCCCTATCAACATAAACTGTTTAACTCTTGAAAAACAAAAAACCATCTCAATCTTTTATACTCATATTTGTTATGGTCCACACTTTCTACTTAGTATCATATATATACATTTTGTTTTTAATTTAAATAAATCTTGTTTCTTTTATTTGTAATCTTGACCTTAATATATGAAACAGTACAAAGATAGAACAGAGGCAACAGTTGATGGAGTGAAGAAAATTGGAATGATTTGCCTTAAAAGTGGGACAGTAAAGAGACTTATTTATACTGCCTCTATTGTAGCTGCCTCCCCATTGAAGGAAGATGGAATTACTTACAAACAATTAATGGATGAAACATGTTGGACACCTCTTAATTTCTCAAATCCTTACACCCAACAATGGCTTTGGGTGAGCCTAATTAATCTATTTATTTACGTTTCTATATGTTTGTCTAAAAGTTTCTTAACTGTTATAAATATAAATATGTCATTTAACTTGACTTCAGTTCACATTTATGTCCTTCAATTTTGAGTGTGCACAAGTAGACACTTAAACTTGTGTAATGTTAGACAAATAAATACACACGTCCTACGTGACATCCTACATGAAAATTTTCATCATACGTGGTGTGATGTCTTATGCGTATTATGTCATGTAGGACTCATGTGTTTACTTGTTCCATTTTATACAAGTTTAAGTGTCAAGTTGTGCACACCCAAAGTTGAAGAGTATAAATGTGAAATGAAATCAAGTTAAATGAAATATTTATGTGTTATGTCGTTATAATAAGGTGTTGTTATATGTATACACACTGATATATGACATTTATATCTCATTTAGTTGTTATGAACAGAAGTGTGCAATTTTTATTTATTATGAATACAGTTATATAAATAGTCAGTATATATAACTTAAATTCTCTTATATATTATTATAGGATTATGTAGAGTCAAAGATGTTAGCTGAGAAAGAGGTGTTGAAGTTTGAGAAGGAAGGTTTGGAGGTGGTTACATTATGTGTTGGCCTTGTGGGTGGGCATACTTTTTTGCCTTATATGCCAACAACTTCTGCTATGTTCTTGTCAGTGTTCACTCAAGATGAGAAATTGTACAATATACTCAAGTTTTTAGAGGACCTTAATGGAAAAGTTCCAATTGTGCATATTGAAGATGTGTGTGAAGCTCATATGTTCTGCATGAATAATGTTGGTTCACTCAATGGGCGTTTCTTGTGTGCTAGCTCCTTTGTTTCTACTGCAGAGATTAGCAATTACTATCAACACAATTATCCAGAGTTTAAGGTCAACCAAGAGTAAGATGTTATTATCAATCTTGCATACTACATTACATTATACAGTACTTCCTTGCATAACCGACTTGAATTGTGGTGGGATGGTTGAGTTCCCTTTCACACTTAATCAAAGGTTTTGCGATGGTCAAGCCGTCAAGGAGTAGGGTTGGGGGAATTGGGTAGGTAAGGAGGATAAAATAAGCATAGAATATCACTTATAAAACGTATGTTCCTATCATTCTATTAAGGAAGTCATTTTCTTAGTTTTAAGGACTTTTCATGTGCGGACTTGATTCTTTCATGAGTCAATCACGTGATAAATCTTTTTAATATAGGTGGCAGTGGGATTCAATCTTAGGATCTTTGCCTGCTCTGATATTATGTTGAAGTGTGTGATCTTCTCATTTAAAAACCTGAATTGTTAGAGAGAACAACACTTTTATTATTTAATTATATTCTCAACTCGCACCCCTCGACCATCCCACCACTGAATATAGAAATTTGATCAATTGGTCACATGGAGTAAACTTTCATGTCATGAATATGGTGATACTTTGTCAAATGTGATTTTTAGTTTTCTTTCCTAAAACTTGTGAATCTCAGGTACTTGAATGACACCAAGAGAGAAATCAAGTGGGGATCAAAAAAGTTGGTTGAAAAAGGTTTTGAGTACAAATATGGAATGAAGGAGATACTTGATGATTGTGTTACTTCTGCTAGGAAGAATGACATTTTATAGCAACAATGAAAAAACAATTTTATAATTGTGACACTTGCTATTATAAAATTGTTTGAAGTGTCCATCTATTCTTGGGCTTCCCAAGGAAACTTAATTAACTAGTTCCTGTATCTGAATTTGTTTGGTTAAACTCTTGTGTATGCAGCATTTTACAAAATTATACAAGTATATTAATAAGTACTGACTTATATTTTTAATTTGTCACAGACATGACATTAAATGTATTGTAAACAAATCTTAGAGCCATTTGATATTTTTTTTAACGTTTGTAACAAGTGGTGTCAAAATTTATGGTGAAGTACATTGCCAAAAAAAAGTTCTTTTATAATTGGCATAGGAGTAAAAACAGAATAGTACAAAAAGTAGATTTTTCCCAAAAAAAAACACACTGATAAGGCCCAATTCTAGGCCAGAGGTTCAAATCCTAGGTCTAACTCTCTGGCATCTTATAAATTCCTGACGTTGTTACTATTCTTAAATTAGGTGAAATATTCGGAAATGTCGATCATTAAGTTAGGATCATGAACATCAAGTTGATCATTCACTGATAAATCCCAATCTCTAGAAAATGGCGAATCAATTATTGAAGTTGGTGTTGAGCTAAACACAATACGATCCGATTCTGAGCTCTTAAGAATCTTGTCCATCTCAAACTCCTCTTCTTGATTTGGCAACAATGATAAGTACATGGATTCTGATGCAAATGGCTCTATTGAATTGACAAAGAATTGGGCATTGTGGCTTTCACATTGTAGTGGAGTGAAAGGAACAGTTTCTTCTTTGATTGTATTCAAGTTTTCAACTCTTTGTTTCTTTATTTGACACTGATTTGGCTTTTGGTTTTCATATGAAATGAATATTGATGATTGTGAGGTTTTGCAACTATGCATTCCTTTATATGTCACATCAAAGACTAAAGGATCTTGTTCTGATTTTTGAACTTGTTTTGTTGCTAAGCAGCCTTGTGTATTCCTGTGAGTGCACCTATAATAAGCCCTACAATTTCAAATGAAAAATTCATCTTAGATACAAATCCAGATAATTCAGTGCACTAAGTTTCCGCTATGCTAATCTTACATCTATGCAAGAGGCTATTTACATAGTTCCTGATCACATGATAATAACTTTGTCAATTACGTCATACGCCCCCTTCTCCCAAGTAAATACTTAGAATTAATTTTAATTTTATTCAAGAAACACACTTGTTCTTGTTCAATAAGCAAACATACTTCAAGTATCTAATAGAGTAATAGGTTTGTCTAAATGGAAATAAAATTGTAACTACTTTAGGGTGTTGTCTATATTTTTGGACACCCTTCAAGCTTAAAAGTAGAATTGTTGTGAATTTAAGGACATTCTTGCATTGAATATTCTATAATTTCAAAACTATCACTACCTAACAAAAGTGAAAAGGTGTGGTTGTCATAATATGAAAATAGTTTAACAACCAAAAAAGAAAGAAAAACAAAACAAAAGACAAAAAAAGAAAAAGAAGAAAAGGGGTTTCTTTTTCCTTCTTTTTTTATTATTTTTATTTTATTTTATTTTACCTTGGATGAATAGCTCCTAAAATGTTTTTTTGCCCATATTTTCTCCAACTATAACCATCCTCATGATTAAAACTTTCAAGCTCTGTCCCATATACTCTAACTTGTTTGCTCCATTGCTGCATTTTCTTTCTACAAATCCAACAACAACAAAAAATTAGAAAAAAAAAATTCAATACCTCAATTTCAAGAAAGTACCATAGAAAATTATTTTAATTGAGGACTAAAATTAATTCACCTTTTCTTATTTTGGCCTTGATCCCTCAAAGGAAAAGGATCATTTGTTCCATTATAAACTATACAATTCAAAATTGACAATGATTTGTCTAGAGAGGAAAGTATTTTCTCAAGAAGAAAATCATTTTCCTCTGGTGAAGCCAGAGGATCAAATTGGTTTACAAACTCTTTCCCTTGAGTAAGCTCAGTAATTAGACTTTCTTTATTCCAAACTTTAACTTTCTCCATTTGGGGATCAATCTTTAGTGACCAAATTGCAAAAAGATTCAATCTTTAGTGACAACAGAGTAAAAAGACTCAAACTTCAGTGACAAAAGAGCAAAAAGATTCAATCTTTAGTGATAAAAATGCAAACAGATTCTAATTTCAATGACAAAAGAGCAAAATGATTCAAACTTCAATGACAAAAGTGCAAAAAGATTCAATCTTTAGTGACAAAAATGCAAAAAAGATTCATTCCTCAATGACAGAAATGCATAAAGATTCAATCTTTAGTGACAAAAATGCAAAAAGATTCAATCTTGAATGACAAAAGATTCATTCCTCAATGACAAAAATGCATAAAGATTCAATTATTTTTTTTTTGGGAATTGGAAATATTTAAGCCAAAGCACTAAATGGGGTGTTTCAAAACAAGAAAACAAGTATAAAATGAGTATTTAAAATTACTGAAAATTTATATATAAAGATGACAAAATTGATCACTAAAATTTTTGAAGAAATAAGCAAGGACAAAAGAAAGAAAGTGAAGGTGTTATGTAACTACAAAGAGGTTTCTTTATGAATTGCATAAAAAAAGTAAAGAAAAGATAGGGGGGATATAAAGGAGGAAAATTTGTGGAAAGTGGGAAAGTAGAATTTGTAATGTGAACAAAGAATTCAAGAAAGTTTCTAATGTGGGCCATTTTTTTGGGCTACCACCATCAATTACATTTAACTTTCATTTGTTTTTCTTCCAATATTGTCTTTCCATTTGTCCCTTGATTGATTAGTATGTCCTCCTCTTTTTTTTTTTCATCATTAATTGTTGTTAGACAGTACTACTAAGATTTATGGCCTTTATATTTGCTACCTGTCTGTTAGGTTTTATTTGTCCTAAATTTTTTACCATAAATAGGTTTTTCTTTTAGGAAAAGGTTTTGGATTGACTAATTCTTTTTCTGGTAGGAAAATGTTTAGAACTCTATAAATAGAGGAATGTTCCTTCTAACTTAATCAGCATTCACAATGTAGTCTTAGAGGCTTTGAGAGTTTTGGTTCACAATGTAGTCTTAAGGGCTTTGAGAGTTTTGGTTAGGGGGAGAATTTATGGGTCACAAGCTTGATATGTTATCACTTGTGTGAACCTCCCATGTATTCTGAGTGATTTGGTTGAAGTTGTTTCCCTCTGTATTTTGTACTTTCATATTTATAGTGGATTGCTCATCTCCTTTGTGGACGTAGGTCGATTGACCGAACCACGTTAAATCTTTGTGTCTTTTGGTATATTTCTCGTTGTCTTTTGAGGTTTGATTTGCTAGCTTCCGCATTTACACCTGCTTATTTTCGGTCCTAACACTACCTTTTTTTTTTTTGAAAGAATTAGTTGAGTAGTGTTTATTAATGTAGAATATGATGTTGTAAAAGATCTATGTTATTATGTCATAGCTAGAATGTCCTTTTAAATGAACTTTACTTAGATCTTATGAGAAAAAATTGAGACTAAATCCAAAACTATAAGATTGCAAATTGACTAATTCTAAACTTCTTATTTTATTTGGGGATAATGCACAAGTACCCGCTCAACCTATGTCCGAACTCTCAGGGAAACACTTATACTGTACTAAGGTCCTATTACCCTGCTGAACTTATTTTATTAATAATTTTCTACTCCTTTTCGGTCTACGTGGCACTATCTTGTGGGTCCAACACTAGTTGACTCTTTTTAAGCTAGTGCCACGTAGGCCGAAAAGTGGTAGAAAATTACTTATAAAATAAGTTCAGGGGGTAATAGGACCTTAGTATAGTAAAAGTGTGTCTCTGGGATTTTGGGCATAGGTTGAGAGGATACTTGTGCATTTTCCCTTTTATTTGTAATAAGATAAGTTATAGTTACAACTTACATATGTTTATATGATTTATTTAGACCATATATTTCAATAGTCTTTCTTTTATTTTAAACTTTATATCCAGTCAAACACATTCATATATACTGATACAGAGTCACTGTGGGAGCAATTTTTGAAGCGGATCCCCTTCATTAGTTATAAACTATTTCTTTCATTTTAATTTTTTATAATTTTGATTTGATACGAAATTTAAGAAAGTACAAAAAATTTATGAATCTTGTGATCATAAACTAAAAATACATCAAATGTATCATTTAATCTTATGGTCTTAAATATAAAAAAATCAAAAAGAAAAGAAACGATCTTTTTAAAATAGATTAAAAAGAAAAAAACAGAACATATTTTCCCACAATTCTTCATGAGAAAAGATGATTAAAACTTATAGTGCTTATTTGTCAGTAAAATGAAATTTTGTAATGTCAAAAAATGTTGCAAAAATAGAGAACACATTGAGGTGGATGATGATATATATATATGACGTTGATAGGTTAGTATTCGCTTTTTTGATATTTGAATAAATATGTTAAAATGAAATTATTTTTAAAATATTTAATATAATTTTGATTATGATAGAAAAGAAAAACCAAAATGAATTGCGATTATTTTTCTTTTAACTTGTTTTGTTGAAGAAAATATTTTGATTCATAAAGAGCTAATAAGATGTTTAGTTATAAATTATTTTATAATATAAAAATAAATTGTTTTTATGAAATAGATAAATAAGCAAATAGTACAAGATAACAAGAGTAAATATATGTTTTGACTCTCCTTTTTTATTATTAAAAAACTAGTATGAGATAATGAGATTTTCAGATGTCTAAAGTGTTAACTTTTCGTTTGAACTCATGAATCCTTAATTAGCTCCGCTTTTACAATAAAACAATGAGATCCTCATATGTCCAATTCAACATAGAGTCAATCTTATTTATTTCATTTTATTTTATATTGTCAACATGAATATGAATGAGAAAACAAATAATACTATCATTTAATATGATGCATCATGTATATAGATACCCTCCGGAGATAGTTATGAAAAAGTATAAAAAAAGATGGGCAAACGTGACTTATTAAGTAGAAAGTTGGGACTTGAGACAGTTGCAAGGAAGTTTCAACAAAATTCTCATTTTCTCACTTTTTATGTGATACTTTATTTATCTTTTCATATATTGTATTCAGCCTGAAAGCTTTTGAGAAAAGTGGAGTCATTTTGCTCCTATTGATGCTAAGATACAACACAATCATGTCCTATATAGAATATCTTGTGTTACATAGAGGGCTATTCATAGAAATTGTAAATATGAGCTAATCCATTCTATTTGGATTAATTTATATAGACTTTGAAATTTTATAGATCAGTTTGGGCTAGCCTATTTTTGATATGGGCAGAAAAATGGTTGGCTCCGCCCATAAGTACATGGGCTACGACCACTCTTAAAAATATATTTTTAAATCAAATCATAATTTAAAAATATTATCATAAATATTGACAAGACAATATTACATGGTGTATGGTGTTAGTGTTATTGCTTGTTAATTAAATTCACCAAATAAATTATATTTATAATATTTATTAAGTTTGATTTTAAGTAAAAATATAAATAGCTAATAGAAATATTAACCTAATTATTTTCATATGATCATAATAAAAAACAAAAGTTATGACAATATTACATAAGCTACGACCTATGTAGTGATACCCTAGAAATTTTAGGGAGCTTTTATTTTATGTAGTATATATTTTATAAAAGTAATGTGTATCGAAATTGTAATTTTTCAAACTTAAAACATATTTTGAGTTTAAATTTTTGTTATTTTTAATAGAGTAATTAGCAAATGTAAAAATCATATTTGTATATTATACCTATAGTTTGCATAATTGCGATCAATAGCAAACATAAATATGTATATTTCGCTAAACATATAAAAAACAATTGTATAATTCGCTATGCATATACAAAAGAAAGCAGTTGTATATAAAAGATCAATTGTATAATTTATGTATGTATAAAACGAGAAAGAGAAAAAGACAAAAGAAAATTGAGCAGGAAAATATTTGTACTGCATAATTATAAGTGTATATGACGAAAATATATGTATTTGCATGTGTGTATACAGTTTTCTCTCGTTTTATACAACATAAACGCGATTTATACTTTAATTTCTGTTTGTATAAGCGAGAGACGAGGATGGTGAGTGAGATATGGGAGAGTGACGAGCGAGATCTAGGAGAGAGGAGAGAGGGGAACGAAAATATGTGTACGTATACAATTTCCTCTCATTTTATACAAACACAAACACATTTTATACATTTGTGTTTGTATAAAAGCGAGAGAGGTGAGTGAGACTGCCACCAAAACGAGAGTGGCAAGCGAGATTCCATCAAGGAGAGAGGAGAAAATAACAATAGTTTGTTATAGGGTACAATTAAATCAAATTATATTTATGACATTTAATTTGAATTAATAGTTTGATATACTCTATTTTATTTTCAATTTTTGATTAATTGGTATGTAGCCCACGGGCTGACCCTGTCCATATTTTTCAAGCCCCATAAATCGTCAAACTTATTTTGACTGGTCTAAGAAGCTCTTTTCTGAAATGAACTCTAAAATCGTAGCTCAGCCATATCAAATCACAGGTTAGGCTAGGCCGCCTCAACGGACCTAGCATATATTGACGAGTCTAGCTATTCATAACATAATGCCTATTGATGATAAGATAGCCAATAAATTTAAAATAATCATTGTTTCTAAATGTGTTTGTTGTGTAGCTGCAGGTATGAACCGTGAACCGGAAACCTCAGAACATCTCTTTTGCAAAGGAGACTTAAGGTTTTTATATTTAAAATAAATTAAAACAAAATTAATTTATATTTTACATCCATAAGTAATAATGTTTTCTATCATTCACATATTTCTTTATCATCACAAACTATTTACAAGAGGAATATAAATTTATTATTCAAGTTAATTTTGTATGCGCAACTCAATAATAATAATAATAATAATAATAATAATAATAACAACAACAACAACAACAATAATAATAATAATAATAAAAATAATAATAATAAATAAATAATAATCATAACAATAAATAATAATAATAAAAATAAATATAATAAAAATAACAATAAATAATAATAATAATAATAAATATAATAATAATAATAATAACAACAACAACAACAACAACAACAACAACAACAAATATAATAATAACAAAAAAAAAGAATAAGGATAAAAAGGTAATATACTTGGTCAACATAAAATGACTTTTAAGTTGAAAAAAAAAAACACTCTCACCTAACTTTTAGCTTTTGACTTAAAATAAGTCATTTTTTACTTAAAATAAGTCACTTTGATAATTGTCAAATACTCTAATAAGTCAAAAATTGACTTTTAAAAGTCAGTTTGACCAGCTTTTTAAGCCCATCCAAACAGGATCTACACACAACTAATTAATCTTGAGCTCCATAATTGGCAAAAATGGGCATTAATATCACAAGGCACATAAATATCAAAGAATTATTCCAAAGATGCTGGAATTTCACGTCCAAAAATTTTGTGACTGAGTATATTTTAAGAATCATCCCTCCAATCATTATCTGAGAATTATGGAGATAAAGATGCAACTTTAGATATAAGAAAGAAAGATCATCCATTAGATTTCCTTCTGATCTGTCACTTGATCCAAAAAAAATCTCCTACTTAACCCTCCTAAGAATTGAAAAAGCCTGCTTAAGCCTATGAAAATAAAGCTTGAGATACTATTCACACCACGGTTAAAGATGAATACAGATGGATCTTGTATTGGAGAATCTAGTGAAGGAGGTTGAGTGATCATGCAAGATTCAAAAGAAAGCTTTATTATGACCATCATTCTTCTCCTCGGCAATGGAACCAACAATATTGTTGAAGCAAAAGCCTTCTTCTTTGGCCTAAAGTGGTGTATTTTTAATAGGCATATATTCACTACATTTGAAACTGATTCCCTCCACCTCTTAAGTAATATACTCAAGTTATGTCTACTCCTTGGAGAGTGAGAGAAATGGTGAATAAAATCATGGAGTTGATCCTTAGGTACAACATCCAGATCAATCATTGTTATAACGAACCCAACAAAGTGGCTACAAACTTGTTTTTTGTAGCCATCTAACCAACAACACCATAGTACTTACCAACATATTTTTTTACCAATACAATTTAAGGGACTCCTCAACTTAGATAGATGAAAGTTTCCATCCTTTAGTATTTTAAAAAGAAAACCTGCTCTAATTTACAATGACTATCCTTGAGATGTTCATTGTTGTTACACCTTTTTTTCCCAAACTAATAAAGTTTTAAAACAAGACAGTCTACAATAAATCAAATAAGACGGGATATAAGTAAATTTATTAAGACAATAAGTATAATATATCCAAAATAAAGTCAAGCCAAATATAAATCAATAAAGCGATTGTGCTAGAACCACAAAACTGTAGCGGTGCCTACACCTTTCACTCGATCAATAGAATTCTTATCCGAAATTCTAGCTCGCAGACTAATAGAAATTAGATTCAATAACCTTTTGAACATTGATTCAAATAAGTAACTTGAAAAACTAAAATTCAATTTCAAATGTTTGTAAAATAAAATAATCATTTTTCAAAATGTCACTTTAATTAGATTTTTTTTCAAAACATTCATGTTGGGAAAAAATAGGGTGTGACAATTGTTAGCTGTTACCTTTGTGTAACTTCTTTTTTGCCTATTACTACTGTAACTGGGATGATTTGAAAGTGAATGATGACAACCAACAACAATACTTTGATCAAGACGTTGTAAGAAGAAAACTTATTGATGTCATCATTTTACATGAATATCCATTGTCTGTAGTTGATCATGTGGGATTCAGAAAGTTTGTTGCTAGTCTCCGGATTTTGTTCAAAATGGTGTTAAGAAACACAATCAAGAATGATATCTTGAATAATTTTGACAATCTGAAAGCTAAAACGTCCAAGTTAGTGAAAACACTCGTACAATTGCAATAACAACTGACATTTGGACTTTAGATAACAACAAAAAAGGATTCATGGCTATTACGTCACATTTTCATGACGACTTATGGAGGTTTCAAAGTCATATTTTAAGATTTGTTTATGACCACTAGTTATAAACTATTTCCTCAATTTTTATTTCTTAGTCTAGTTTTTGTTTGATACAGAGTTTAAGAAAATATAAAGACTTTTAAATCTTGTGATTTTAAATCAAAGATATATCAAATATATCAAAATGTCATTAAATCTTGTACTCTTAAGCATATATATGAAAAGTTAAAATTAAAAAATTATCAAAAGGAGGAGATATTATTTTTGAAACATATTATAAAAGAAGGGGAAAGGCTCATAAATACCCCTCAACTTTATTTTATTTGTTGATCATGACCTTATATTAAAATGAAGTTATTCTTACCCTTGTCATTACTAAATACATCATTGTGCCCCTCAATTGGATGGAAAGCTTTCAAATCAACTAAAATCATCTAATTAAACCCGATCCGACCCCCTTAATCATATAACTCTTTTTTTTTCCACCCAAATCAACTTTGTTTTCTATCATCAGCACCTCCACTTAAACAACAACCAAAGCTACCACCCTTTCCAAAATCCTCAACACCACCATCTTCTAGCGGTGGGGCAGAGAAACCAACAGATGCTTCCAGGGCTTCTGCAGGCATAAGCGCCTCTGATACTCCAGATCCTGTGAAAGATGTCGAAAGTTACCGAATCGTGAGCACTTCTCAAAACAAAATCCTTGCCACATCCCATCTTGCTCACCACAGTGCTATACTTTTTCTTCAATTAGCGGAGTTTCCCCACAAGATGATTTTTATCGAAATCCAGTTGGAATTTGGAGTTGATCTGCTCATTAAATGCGGTAGTACTGTAATAGTGCTGCTGGGAAGAAGTGTTCAGGCCACGTTGGGTGGTGTACTCCAGAAATTCTCCCAACAACTCAATTTCATGACTTTGGTGGTGGTTTCAGTGGAGTTGTTGCTGGTGGAAATCAAAGTTGATTTAGGTAAAAAAAAGTGGGTTACATGATTAAGAGGGTCAGATCGGGTTAAAATTGAGTAATTTAAGTAAAATTGAATAGTTTTAGTTGATCGGGGCTTTCCATCCATTTGAGGGGTACAAATGATGAATAACGACATGGTAAGAATAACTTCAATTTACAATAATAATATATTATATAGTCAACCAATACAACAAAACTGAGGGATATTTTTTATCCTTTTTGTAATACCTCATAAAACTTTTGAGCTAAGACTCGAACAATCGTTCGTGGTGAGTAAATTTTTTCCGAGGAATTTAAATTTTTTAAGTATTAAGTTCAGTTTACTAGATTTAGCACGTTGAGTTCCAAAGAGAATTAAAATTGAAATAGCAAAATCTGAAATTTTGCAAGTTAAGCTAGGTATGAGTTTTGGATCAAATTCAAACGATCATAACTCCTAGTACAGGATGAGTTAGTTGTTCTACAAGATATCTAGGAACGAGCTTTGAATTATATTTCCAACACCATCAAGTTTGCTAATTTTTGAGTTCGGATGAGTGAGATATGACCTTTTGAAGTTGGTTGTCCAGTTAAGGAAAGTTAGTCGAAAATAGTGAGGGGTATTTTGATCCTTTCCTTACCCAATCAAATTTAATTCATTTTTACTAGTATTTTAGGGGTATAATACTTTAGGTTCAGTTTTATAATCGTAACTCACGCCTAGAGTTTTAGTTGAGAGTTCAGGAAGAGACAAGAAGAAAAAAAGAAGAGAAAAGAGGAGAAAAGAGGAAAGGATGAAGGCGTTCGTCGACATTCTTGAGTTTAGTTGCGGATTTTCGCCATGGGTTTAATTCCTAAGAGGTATGTAAGTTTCCATAGTGTTGGGTTTGTTCACCCACACGTCAAACATGTTATTTTCAACGTAATTTCATTCTCAAAAACTTGAAGAATTCAAGTTCTTGAGGTTCATTGTATATCTTGTCTTGTTGGAATTTTGATGATTTCTTGAGATGAAATTGATTCTTTGGAGTGTTGTTTTGAGTGTACTAGTGTTTAATTAGGATGGATAATTGAATCTAAGGAAAACTTGAGAAAAGAAATCAATTAAAAGCGATTTAGGGTCAGAAAATGAAAGAGATGTTCGCAATAAACATGCCTTGGAAGATGCTAGCGCGGCGCGCCCCAAATGCGCCCAAGTGGCTGGGGCGGCACGCCTGCAGTGCTCCCAATTCCTCTGATAGTAGGGGCTGGCGCCCCGCGCCTGGAACGCGCTGAGGTCGCCTGCCCCCACTCCTTTTCCATCGGTTGTCCCGTTTGAGCTTATTTAAAGTGTATCTTCACTCCTTTTGATTCTAAACACTTTACAGTACTTCTAAACACTTAAATATCATTCATAACATGAATCATAACCTTGAAATAATAATTCAAATTCACGGCAAAGTTAAGATTATGTTTTGAAAGTTCTTTCGAACCTTTTGAGAGAGTCCCTTCGAGCCCTTTTGAGGAGTCTTCTACAACTTCTAATAACTTGTTTCAAGACTCAAGTAAGTGAGCATGAGAGTGAGGATAATGTATTCATGATTCTAAAATATCACCTAGATCTTTCATATCACGAACCATAACTCTTGAATTCATAATTCACATTCAAGAGAGAGTTTAAGAGTAGAGTTCAAGAAAACCTTTAATTTCAATTGTCAATTCTTGAGATCAATCATTGATTTGAACTAAGTTTTGAGGAAGTGAATAAGAAAATGGTAAGAGTCATATAAATGATTTCCATCTGGTTACTTAAACCTTCGGGTCGAGTTGTTCATGCCCATAACTTCGCATGAATTCCATAAATTGAGTATCATTGAGAGGAGTAGTATCTCCAAGTTCTAAGTCTTGAGTATTGAATTCGTCATTTCCTTTTTAGATTATATTCCTAATCATGGAACTCTTACATGTTACCCATGAAATCTTTGAGATGATTAGTACATGCCCATAATTCTACATGAACCCTATAAGTCAAAAAATCTTGAGGTAAGAAGTGTCTTCGAGTCCTTGAGTTGAGCAGTTCATGTTTATAATTCCGCATGAACCCTCCAAGTTGAACATCATGAAATCATTCATAACTATGATATCATGAACCTTGAATTCATAATCCAATTCAAGGAAAGTTAAGATCAAAGTCAAAGGAGTTAAGAGTTAAGTCTAGAAATTAGAAGCAAGTCAGAGTAAAGTTTCTTAAAGTTTTCAAGAGTCATTACTAAACATTTTAACTTCGTTTTAAGCCTTAAGTTTCAAGTCTAATAAAGAGTAAAGAGTTGAAGATCTTCCTTCAAATTAATATAAGGGAACTAAGTAACCCCTAAGAGTTGAGTTCATTTCTCAAAAGTTATAAGGGAACTAAGTATTCCCTAAAAGCTTATAAATGTTTTCACATTTAAGTTAAGAGGAAAGTAAGATTTCTCAAAAGAATTTTGAACAAGAAAAGGAAACATTGATTCCAAGAGACATTTTTAAAGCTAATCTGTTGAGCAAATAATCCCAACCACAAGAAAGGAAGTTATTTTAAAAGTATGAGCTAAAGCATATTTTGGAAGTAGTATTGAGCACCGATATGGGGATGCGAGTTCATATTAACTCATGTGTCCTTGTAAACCATGTAGCCATCATGGGTATTAATGGGTCATACTTTTTAAATGATCACGTAAGTTAAGCTAGTGGATCCACTAAGTTATGGAGTTCTATGCGACGGCAAAGTGTAGGACAGTTCTGGCAGCGTGGGCAAGACGTTGTATCACCACTTAGGCTCATACTGGTGGTTGTCGGTTAGAGAATCTTCCACACAATATATATTACTTTCTTATATATGTAAAGTTGAGTTTGTTATTGCATTTTCTTTAACGAACTAAATTGCTTTTACTGTTTTATAAAGTTCTTTTATATATAACATGTGTATTATTGCTTTATATTAAGTTGAGTATCCATAGTCGAGTATCATATTTTTGAGTTCAGTATTTATTCTCTGAGTTGAGTATCTTATCTATGAGTATCCTGAGTTGAATAAGTTGAGTAGCTTGAGTATTCCTTGAGTTTTTGAGAAGAGGTAAGTACATTTCCTTTTTTATCAAGTATCAAGCTTATGTTATGCTTTAGATTTCACATGCTCGTACATTCCACATACTGAGTCATTTGGCCTGCATCTTCTCATGATGCAGACACAGGTATTCAGGATCATAACAGGAGCTTTGTTGATACATCCGAGAGTTCGAGTTAGCTATAGTGAGCCTCCTTGCTTCCGGAGGATTTCATTTACTTTTCAGTTTAGTCAGGATGTTGTGGGTCTTGTCCCGACTTTCATTCTTGTTAGTTAGAGGTTTCATAGATAGTCAGCTTAGTTAAGAAGTCTGTATCATTCATTTATTTTGTTAAATGTATGAAAGATTTGAGTTGCCTATTATATGACGAGTTGAATACATTATTATATTCGAAGTTTTTCATTTGAGTTAAAGATTTGTATTCCAGTTTCATAAATTTTGTTCAGTTTTTAAGTTTTTGCATGCTTAAGTCAGTCTTTCACTTGTAGTCAATCAAGATCTTGGGACCAGCAATGGTTTTTGAGTGTCGGCCACATCCAGAGTGTAGACTCGGATCGTGAGACTCTTAAAAAGAATAATAAGACAAACAAATTGAACGGATAAAACATTTTCAAGTCTCTTCAAGAGAAAAGATGATTTAACTTATACTACTTATTTGTTATTAAAATGAAATTTTCCACAAAAATGTTGACAAAAATAGAAAACACATAGAAATGAGGCGGAGAATCCACTATTCAAGTGAAGAAAAATAATAAGAAGAAAGGAACACTCTCCTTACATGGTTCCACGTTGTTGCCTTTGACAAAAAGGAGTGATGTGACATTCATAGGGTAGTGTATGATTTTGCAACTTATTTTTTTTATATTTGATAAATATGTTAAAATGATATTATTCTAAAAAAATATTTAATATGATTTTGATAAACAAGATGAATATTAATTGGGGAGGGTTGTCCAAGGGTATTGGGGGGAGGGGGGGTGACTGAGACAAGAGAAGGCAAGTAAGGGGTGGGGTGTAGATTATTGAGATTAAAAAAAAAATTAAATGCGATTTATAAAACTTATTTTTAAAAAAACTTGTTTCGTAAGAAAAATATTTTAATTAGTTACATATAAGAAAACTTTAAAAATCAAAATTTTATAAAAATAAATTGTTATTAATTTTTTTTTTTTTTTACAAACTTTAAATTTTGATTCTAACTCTAAACATACATATTTTTCTTAACAAAGGAAAAACTCTTTTTTCTCCAATGATCTCTTGAAAATTGAAATGATGGCAAAACCCTCTTAATCTAAAACCATACTTGTATATTATTGATTAGGCATAAGAATTTTCTTTCAGTTATATTAAAATTATCATTTACATATTTAAACTATGTTAGGGTTTTATTGTATTTTTAATTAAAATCCATTGCTCTATATCATTTATAATCCTAAACTATATGTAATAAAGAGATTTTCAAAAATTTAAAATATGATGTAGGTGACATTTTTCAACAGAGTATTAGAATTTAAAGAAAATATGTATTGATTTTTTAATTGTTTCCTAGAAGTTGCGCCCAAGGTCATGAAACTCTCTCTATTGACTTGTACAAAATTTCTTGTAAATATTTTATTTGTATTTGTCATTTTTAATATATATAAAAAATATTTATTAACGTATATAAGAAAATTATTTATTGATATATATATATATTTAAAAATTTACTTTTAATGTAGGTGATATTTTTCAACATAATCCTCATTATGTCCAGTACTCCAATTCGTTGATACAGTCAAATCTTATTTATTACATTTAGTTTTATATTGAGGACGAAAGAGGAAACAAATAATGTTTTCTTTGTTTCAATTTATATATTATTTTTAAAATTTAAACAAATTTTTATTTAATCAGAAATTTTTTGAATGTTATCTTTTGAATATTTTAAATATCCATTAGTGTGACATGGGATAGTTGCACGGAGGTATCAACAAAATCATTAATTTCTCACTTTTTACGTGATAGCTTTATCTTTTCGAGAGTAATTTTTCTAGATAGTTATTTATGTTTTAAAATTATCTAAGTATATCACTTATATTTTTTATTTTAGGATTATAATATTATTTAATTTTCCTATTTATCTCAAATATCCTTGACATAAAAAATATATGATCTCTCCTATTACGATGTCATGTCACATTATTTATTTTTTTAATTAAAATTTTTTTAGACAACTCATATATTATACCCAGTAAAAGAATTACTACAAAACTATATATGAACTCCTTTGATTCTTCAAAATATGTGGCTTCCTTCGATTCTTCAAGAAATAAATTAACGAATTTATATAAGATACTCTCTCCTAGGTGTGTGAGCTTCCTAAATGAACAACTAGGTGATTGGATTTCTTATCTAAACTAACATTACCTTAATTGTAAATTGTTCACTTTTTCGATCTGAACAATGATGATATTTTAGATAAGAAATCCCACCTCTAATTATTGAGGTATTCTTTAATAAACGCACACACTTAATAATTTAGATACAAAATTCAAAAAATAAAATAAAATAAATTGAAATACTTAAGAACATGTTTTTAATCATTACTTTCTCTATCCAACAATATTTGTCCATTATCAATTTTGTATAGTTCTTAAAAAATTATAAATAAAAGAATAATTTTCCTATATCATCCTTTAAATATAATATCTTAAAAATTATAATAGAAAATCAACTATAATTAATAATAATAAAAAAAATTAAAAATTTAATATAAAATTATCTATCAATTTTATAAAGTGAATAAGTGTTCGACAGAAGAAACATCTTTTAATACTATAATTTTTTGACCAAAAATATGTGCAAGACTACACCATATGTCCCACATCACAAAGTGGAACGTGTAAGTTATGGATGACTATCAATTTATAATTGGTTTTCTTTGCTTTTATTAGTTTCGTTAGAATAAAGGGTTGAGATGTGTCCATAGATAAATTGAATTGAAAAAATATGCTATTAAGAAGTTGGGTATTGAAATGTTTTTATCGAGAAATATTTAGTGGCTAGATATTTTGAGTAAACTAGTGAGAAAAAAGATATTCTTTTCACACAAAAATTAAAAGATTTTCTAATATTTTAATGAGAACATATTTAATATACATTTTTTTTCTCAATGAGCAAATTCAATAAAAATAAAACGGAAAAATCATTTATTTTGTAATATTTCTATTATTTCACAATGAAAATATAACTCTATTTATATTAATATTAGAAGACTTGTTTTTCCTTATAAAGTCAATCAATACTGTTCTAAAGCTAGCTCCGATTCCTCCCTTAGTATCTTCCTTGATTTGGACCTAAAAATTAGGTAGGTATTGTCATCCCTAATAACAAATTAGCAATTAAAGCATCACTATTCGCAAAAAAAAATAATAATTCATTCTTCTAAATATCTTAAAGTAAATTTGTCAAATAACAAATCTGACATTATAAAATATAAATATATATGGAAAATTCGTCCAATTGCTACTTTTTTATAGAATCGTCAATATGGGCTAGGCCTGTTGGACCGGCCTGGCCTAACTCGGAATTTAATAGGATCGGGTTACGATTTTTGGAGTTCATTTGAGAAAAGAGCTTTTTAGTCCGGCTTGAATAAGTCTGCTGATTTGTGGAGCTTGAGAAATATCGGTAGGGTCGGCCCGTGGACAAAAAAAATTAATCAAAAAATATAATATAATATTAAAATTTAAAATTAAATAGAGTCCAAGCTCAAAACAATTATGTTAATATTTTTATTAGATATTTATACTTTTACTTGAAAAAAACTTAACAAATATTATAAAAATAATTTTATTTGTGGATTTGATAAAAAATAGTAACATTAAAATCACGCATTACTATTTTGTCGATATTTATGATAATATTTTTAATTTATAATTTATAATTTAATTTAATAATTCTAAAAATAATATTATTTTTAAAAAAGTGGGCTAGCCCGGCAAGCCTGTAACCCACGTATTTGTGGGTTGGGCCGATCGTTTCTGGCCCACACTAGAAATGGGCTAGCCCGGCCTGTCCCATAAAATGTCGAAACCTGTATGGATTAGCCTGGATGGGCTGGGTTAGCTCATATTGACAACTCTACTTTTTTATATGTAAAAATTAGGTGTACGGTTTCTATTTCAACATTTTTTTCTTAATTAAAAAATAAACTCCATTTCAATCCACGACAAGAAATACTGATTGAAAAATTGTAATATATTTAATTGTGAAATAAAATTAATAAATAAAAAATAATATTTGAAAATTATAAATTGCGACAGATTTGGAAAAAAAACAACGTGTAAACTGATCAACGGTAGAAAATCTTAAAATTCAACACAATTTCGTGATATGATAAATACTTTCATCTGGTATTAATATCAAATCAAGTGAATCTAACCTTAACAATTAAAAATTAAAATAATTTTTTTTATTCAATTAACATATTTAAATATGATTAGAAGCGAAGTCATAGGGCACAAGGTGAGAATGACCTTTACAAAAAAATAAAATGAGAAGAGCAAAAAATTGAAATGATTCACACATGTAAGGTGATTGACTGTAGTAGGGATATAGGTAAGTCGAAGAAGAACAATTGATGGTGAGGAAACTTATTAGATAGAATCAGATATATCATAACTTCAATTGACTATGAACATGATCTTATATAAAAAGATATAAAAATCGAAAATTAAGATTCCACTTGATTGGTATTAAGTTATTAACTTTATCCTATTATTCTCATTTCACTTTTTCACCTAAATTGAAGAGGGATATATGAAATAAATGAAATTCTTGCGTTCATACTTATAATTTATCGATTTAAAAAAGGAGGAGGAAAAAATTTAGTCCATCATGGTGGCAAATTGTATATATTATTAATTTTTGGTTCATAAATATATTAAATTGATAAATAATCAAATTAATAAAATATTTTATTATAGGTATTTTATTTTTAATTTAACTGATAAGAAAATGCTTATATAGTCATATTAATAACAAGATCACAACACAAACTTACACTCTCTCTTTTGGTTAAGACATAATAGTTTGAATTCCTTCTAAAGTCTCATGCAATAAACTACAAAAGCAACAGTGAATGTATGTCTTTGTTTGCGTAGCCATTTCAAATATGAAAAAGTAAGAAAAAGAGTCAAAAGTGATTCAACCTCTATTATATATACATATAATTTAATTTTTAAAAACATATATAAAAAGTATAAATATATTTGAAAAAATATCGAATGAACTACTTTGGTCTATTATTTTTACAGATTTTAGATGACTAGATATATTTGTCTAATGATCTTTTTACGTTACATAAGGTGTTTCATTATTTGTACTTATCAGAGACTATTAGGGCTAATCTAAAGTTAATAAAACTCCTTCTAAGGAAACATTACTATTAAATTTAATGGTAAGATAAATTGGTTCTTTTTGGGAGGTTTAGATCTTACACAGTAGGAACGGAGAACTCAATTGGGAACATTTCGAACCCTTTAGTGGGGTTATGTGACGTGAATCAAAATTAGTCAGGTCAGTGAACTTTAAATATTCGAAGGATTAAAAGAAATTTAAAGGTTTAATGATTCTAATGTTTTTCATTCCTATTACTAATATATATTGCTATGGTTTTGCTTAGAAGTGATTGTATTGCTTAAGTCACACAAAACTTCTACAACCATATCTATCTACATAACATGATGACATTCATCAATAAATTACAAAGAATGGAAATATTGTTACAAACTTTCCTTCAAATTTTACAAAAATTGGCAATTGTGGAGTTGATACACCTTGGATATGGAAATCTGCAAGTCCAAAATTATGCTTGTGTAGGCATTGGCGAAGTCGGAGGCTTGAGCTCAGGATACTACAACCACAAATAAAGAAAGGATTTAACTTATATACACTAACAGTATAAAGAATTTTTTTTACATAATTAGTGTACGTTTTATCGTGTTGCAGTAGGTAGTCTGCTTAGTTTTTAGGTCGTTAATCCTAACTTTAATGAGCGGTTATATGAAGTTATCTTTTAGATGATAAGTGTATTGATGTTATTATGAATGAGATGACAACAGCAGGGGATGTGGATGTCCCAGAGACAAATCACATGTAATTGAATCAGTCCATTCAGCAATATACTACGACAATCTCAGAATTTAATCGAGGATCATTCTCGATTGATCCTAAAATAGTGAAATGATGGGACCAACTATTGTGATAAAGAGAAACTTACATTGGGATATGGAGAAAGTGACCTTGTAATTCCAGTTAGTGCTTCTGCTGTTACTTCTGGTTTTGGAGCTGAACTGATTTCTGGAGTAGACTCGGCAGATACCTCTACCTTGGAAACTGTTTCAGTTTTCTCCACTCTGCCACTAGGTTGTGAAGGTATCGGTGACGTTGGAGGCTTGAGATCAGGATACTGCATAAACAAATTAGAAAGAGATGATGACTACCATTGATGGCTCGGTGTGGACAACTAACATTCTTTTACCATGAGCTTTGAAGTGGATCGTATAACATAGTTGTCTGGACATGAGGTTTATAAAGTGAAGGTTGATCCAGGACGAGCTAGTGACTCGTGTTATGGACAAGCCACTACACAAATCATAATGAAATGATCAAACTAACTATTCAGGATGAAGAGGAAACTTACATTAGGATATGGTGAAAGTGTTTCGACGGATGCTTCTACTTTAGATGATGCAGCATCCACCTCGGGAACTGATTCACTTGTCTCTGCAGGTTTAGGCAGATTTTTTCTAGTCACTGGAACAGGAAGAAGAGCCAGCCCAATTTGCTGAAGTTTCAAGGTGAGAAGCTTAGTTATATGATTAATGAAACTGTGACTATGAAGTATTTATCTTGTCGAAAGCAAACATACAGTTCTCTGATATGGCAAGCAAAACACTTAAGTTCTGAATGTATGACCATATTACCTTGATGTCACCTACAAGCTCCTTTGGAGCAATCTCTTTGGTGAGGAACTCATCAACTTGTTGCAGACTTTGCTTTCGGTCCTGGAAAGTGAAAATGTCCAACATATTAGTGGACCTCTCAAGTTCAAAAAATTTCTACACAGTATCAATGTTAAGTAACTTGTGGAAACCATAGAGGCTAGTCTCTAATAAAATTGGATTCACCTTCTATCATAACATAGAGCAGTTTTAGAAGTAAAATTAATAAACAAATGATATTTCTTTCATGGAAGTTATGGAGGTCGCGAACTAGGGTGGTACGTTAGTAGGTAGTTGAGCGTCGTCTCGTTGTCCAGCGAGATAGGCTTCTCCTTGCATACCAGTAGTATTAGCACCATTCTTGTTGTTTTTGGTCACTCGATTTCTGCTACTACATGTTGTTTTTTGTGTTTTGGCTGTCATTTTATTTTGTTGTGGCTACAGTTCCTTTTCTCTGTATGTTTTAGAGTACTTCCCCTATTATTTGCGATGTCTTTATTTATTCTGTTTTCTCCTTTTAAATATGCTTTGATATGTGTTACCTGGGCCGCTTCTGTTTTCTCTTTTTAGATCTGCTTTGATTTGTGTACCTGGCTGAGGGTCTTTCGGAAATGGCCCCTTTACCACCACGAGGTAGGGATAAGGTCTACGTACACTCCACCCTCCCGAGACCCCACCCATGGGATTTTACTGGGTATGTTGTTCCTGTTGATATTTATTTTACAAGTTATCATTTGAGCCTTCAAGTGGTCTTCAGAATACACAATTTTTAGATTCAAGATCTTATTACAGTTGGAAGGATATATTTGTTACTTAAAAAAGGATAAGAAACACATCAGGTAAAAGAAACGAGCAATTCAAGATAGATGACTGCAGTTAATGGCCAGATGGGCAGGACTACATTTCTGACATCCCTTTCGAGGCAAGAAATGGATACATTGTGAATGGTGCTGACGTACCTTTGCAAATAGAAGTTTTGTGCTGACTAGTTGGATAAGTCCAGCTGAACCTAACAGTTGAAGTAATGTTTCCGCCTGATAAAAAGGACCAATGGTGAGCTTTCTAACAAATTGTGCTCAAATGTTCAAGATAAGATGCATTGGAGCCCGACCTCTGAGAACACCAAAAGTCCAAACGCAGCAGCTGCGGCAACACCCAAACCTACAGCAACAGAATCAGAACCATCCTGCATATCCACATTCCACCAAAGTTATCTGAGTTAAGTCAAGTCAAAATGTTAACGCCAATTGTAGCAGTAGACTAGTAGTTTTCACCATATAGCCAAATGGATTTTGATAAAATGCAAGTTGAGTTGTCTCTTAAATAAAACTATGTGAAATATCACTTATCTCTATCATTTGTTTTAAAGGGATGTTAGGTGTTACCTGTATCTGTCATCCCAAAACCATTCACCTAGGAATTGTTATATAAGGATTGTGGAGTTAAAGTGCAGAAGATCTAGAAAACAGAAATGTACAACAATTCCTTGCGTTTTAAAATAGAATTTTTTTTTCTTAATTTGTCCACTTCTACTATATGGCAAGAAATCTAAAGAAAACCATAGCTAAGAAGCCAAGTTATAGTCAATACGACCATTAGGTTTTGACATTTTTTGTGCAATTAGGAAAAATAGAAGTTGAATGCATTGAAAATATCAGGAAGTGAGATGTCAACTCATTAAATTCTGCCGTGACATCCTAAATAAACGTCACTCCTATTGCATGCATATTTACCATGCCTTTTCCTTCGATGAGTTTATAGACTCCAAACATTACATATTACTTATTTGCAGTCACAGAACCCCATAAACTTCTTGGACTCAAATGGCATAACCATATCTGTATTTAGGAGGTCAAATGCAAAGTAACAGTACTTCAAGAGAGAAAAACATACCCCAAAAAGACCATCAAGAACATCAGACAGGCCCAGATCAAGACTAAATGTTTTCTTAGGAAGTATCCAAGGGAGGCCACTATTCTGCAGAAATCGGAATTCATTATGCTTCATGACACCAACATTCTAAAGATAACAAGATTTTTAAGTATAACCTTCCATCCTCGGGGACCTTCAGCACCATCTTTAATTGCATATGCAGATTTAAAACCATTTGCTGTGACAAGCTCTGCAACCAGTTCAGAGTTTCCATCAAATCTGGCTTCATTACAATCCAGAAAGAAAAAGGATTAGAGTTAATTTGTTCAACTAGTTGGCTGATACAAGCATATTTGTGGCGGCTATTTTTAAACAAATTATTTTTTTTAGAAATTATGCAATGCATGTTATTTTTAATATACCACACTAAACACAAGAAAGGATCTCAGTAAAACTAATACAAGCATAACTAATACCAATATTAATAATACATCATACTTAACACTATTCTTGTACTCTCTACCAAACGACCCCTGATTGGTCAAAGAAGGTAAGCACGTGATTCTTTGTCTAGTTCAGTTTTAAGGGACAACTTGCGCCAGGTTTCACAAACATTCCAAAAAGATAAACATAATGTAGAAGTGTGCGACCATCTCATCTAAAAACTTAAACGGTTAGAATGATCACACCTTTAGTTACTTAATTACGTCTTCAACACGCCCCTTCACCCGTGGGTGTGAATCTCTTTCTTAGACCAAGTTCCTTGAACAAAGGACCTCTTTTTGCTATGAAACCATATTGAAGTGTGTATCACTCTAACTAAAAATTTAAGTTGTTAAGATAGCACACACTTTTATTTACTTTAATTTCGAAAACACAAAACTCTACATACACAATCAGCATAAGAATAATTTTGAAATCTTACTTGTCTAGAATGAACAATGTGGTATTCTCTGGCTCCTTAAACTTCAAAGCTAGCTTATTCAAGAACCCCGTCTTATCTTCACCTTTATATACAACTGTAACTGGCTTCTTCTTGAAACCACTTATATCTGGACTCCCCTCTTGCTTCAATTCAGCAGTGGCTCTTATATCAACTAACTCTGAACTCACATCATCAGCCAATTTTGCATAAGCTTTCTTAGCAGACTCAACGCCCCATGATGGCTTAGGCATTTTACCAAACACCTGAGACACAATAAATGGTAAACCCAAAACAGCAAAACCACCAGCTATAACTAAAGGATTATCTGATACGAAATCAGTTAAGGTTTCAACAAATGCATTTGCATCAAAATCAGAACTAGTACTAGTAGTTGATTGCTGAAGTGCCTCCTCATATGTCAATGCTTTAGCTAAACCTGTATTGAAAACAGAGGAAAGTAAAACTAAACCCCCTTGAACATTTCTTGATATACCCTCTACTGATCTCGACAAATTGGTGCTTAAATTGGGGAAGTTCTTGAATTGGAAAGATGGGATTTTTTTGGGTTCATTTCTTCTATCAGAAAAAACTGAAACAGGGGTTAATCTTGCTGCATTGAGAGCCTCCATAGCTATAGAGGAATTTTTATGAAAATTTTAGCAAAATCTTGATATCCCATAGTGAAAGGTTGTAGATATGTGGAAGCATTGATGATTACGTGGGCCAATTTTATTGTGATTTGGCAATTTTGGTGGCCAAGAATTGCCAAAGAAAATCTTTTATGGAACTCTACATTTTTCATCTTTGCTTCATTTGCAGTACAATGTACTTTTAGTGCTGACACCAGAATGAACTCTCTTGGCTTCAATTTTTTTTTTTGGGAGAATTCTGTCATTACCTAAGGGGTTGTTTTGGTACGTGGAATGAGAATAATAATCTTCGAATAAAAATTGAGATTAGGTTTATTCAGTGTTTGACTAGTGCTTAGCTTCAAAATGGTATAATTGAATTATCAAAATGGTTTAACACAATGATCTTGTATATGAATAAGTAAGATATATGAATATAATGTAATAAAGTGATTGTGACGTGTATTTGATCCTAATAATGGATAGGAGTTTGGGAGCGAAACTTTGTAATTTTTTTTTTTGTTTTTCCATCTAATATCTGATACCGACTATTCCAGAATCCGTAGCGTAGGTCTCATTCAGTGGAGCTTTGTAACCTTTGCTGAAATGAGCTCTATGATTATATTATCGTACAATCCCTTTTGGTAATTTTTCGACGAAAATATGGATTTGCAAAGAGAAAAGAAAAGTGCAATGTTTAAGGGACAACATTTAAGAGTTAAAGGTTTTTCTCTTATTTAATTTTGTGCTTAGTTTTCTCCTTGAGCCCAAATTAAATACTTAAAAAACAACGACTATTATTATATATATATATATATATATATAATAATATATATATATTATTATCACACCCTGCCTTCTATCTATCAATCATTTCATTATGGAACTTTCTCCCCGAGCTTTGGAACTAACAAGTCTATTAGAAAGTTGAATTAGCCCTCGATGCGGAATGAATAACACACAATCTCAAAATAAATTATTTCACGATTTTATTTCATTATATATATATATATATATATATATATATATATATATATGGATATAAAATTGCTGATGTGACACCTCTTAAAGGCTAGGATTATTATTTATCTTTTTTATTATTTTTTGAGCTTTTCCTTAATTTTAATTTGTGTAAATATGTAAACGTCCATTTGCACCTTTACCTTTATTTTTTTTGTTTCATTCGCTACTAAGTACTAATAAATGTATTTAAAAGACTCATAAATAAAATACAAATAAACGTTGCAATAACAAGCCATCATTAATTCCACCTTAAATGACCATCTATTGTAACAGTTTTAACATGCACTTAAAACTCAAGAATTTGAAGCAAAATTAGAACCAATCGTTACTTTATGCAAAAGTCTCATCATAAATTTGTTATGCAAATTGGCCATCTGATGCAATTCCCCAAATATTTATAAATAAAAATTGATCCTTCTCCCCAAGTCTATACAACATCATCAAACTCAATCATAATTGTTTTGTGATTATATGCAGTTACATATTATTATCGATATCCAAATATCATCATTGAAAATGTCATTTTTTTCAAACAACAGAAGATCTCAGGTAAAATGATTAGGATCTCGGACATTTATTTAAGTGAATATCATCACTGAAAATTTCATTCTTTGTACAGGCAATAGAAATATCTCAGGTAAAATTATTAAGATCTCAAACATTCATTTAAGTGAATATCATCACAGAAAATTTCATTTTTTTGTAGGTAACAGAAAGATCTCAGGTAACATTATTAGAATCTCAGGCATTTGTTTATGTGAATGTCATCACCAAATATTTCATTTTTTTTGCAGGCAACAGAAAGATCTCAGATAAAATTATTAGGATCTCAGGCATTCGTTTAAGTGGAGCATTACAAGTTTATTATCTTTTCAAATGTTTCTATTATAATTTTCATAAGTTATTCGTTTGTTCTGTTTGTGGAGTTTGAATAACATTTCTATCTATAGAGTGAATTAAGGCAAAAGAAAAATATAAAACAATTGGTGAAGAACAAAGGAACAATCAATTAAAGGAGAAAATCTATTTGGTTTGTATATTTTTCTCCAATGCCATATGGTTAAGAAAAGAAGAAAAACCGAGCATATCGGTACGTTTTGTTTTAATTATACAGTAACTATACTATATGAGAGAGAATAATATCAAATTTGAAAAATGCACTATTAAAAATTTAAAACAATTTAAAATATGAGTTCTTACTCAACAAAGCACTATCATTCACAAGTATTTTGATATCTTTGACTCATCTATTTACCTACCATTGGTTTTGTTTCTTCTACCCAATAAAATGTTACGATTGTTATCAAATACAATGTTACTCACACTTTATATAAAAACTAACATGCTAAAATTTTATAAAGTGTATATATACATATACACGCAAATATAGGAGATGAATGAATGTTAAAACAATTCTTTATGATTTATAATATTTAAAGAATTTTTAGCCAATTAGCATTTAGTTCGTATATAGACTATAGTAGTAAATTAATTTTTTAAATTAATGATGAATTTGTAAAATGGATAATCACACCGCATGAAGCGCGGTTAAATTTACTAGTTTTGAAATAAATTTTAAAATGAACTTATCTCATGTTTGGTTAGAATAACATCGAGAGATAACTTATTCCACGGGATAGTATGACTTCAGCTTTCCAATAAATGTCTCAACAACTAAAAACACTTGTAATAATTTAGGGATAATATAATTATGTGACACATTTTTTCAACTCAAAAGCAAGTTCATCTAGTGCTTTAGTTGAAGAGCCATCTTCACTCAACACCTTTTTTGCTGCATCTTTTAGCTCTTTCATTCTAATACACACTTCTTTTCCCTCTTCACCTTCCATCAATTCTTTCACCACTTCACTAATTTCCGATCGCCCAACGATACCATTATCATGAATTTTCGGCTTTAGTGCCACTTTTAAATCTTCAATTAACATTACCGCATTCGTTCTTTGGTCTGCAAAGAGAGGCCAAGCAATAAGTGGAACACCACAAACTATACTCTCCAAAATCGAATTCCATCCACAATGAGTCAGAAATCCACCAACCGACACATGACTGAGAATTTGAACTTGTGGTGCCCAATTAGCCAACACAAGACCTAACCCTTTGGTCCTTTCCAAGAACCCATTAGGTAAAAAATCAAGAGGGTTAGTTGAATTTTGGTTGTTGAAATAAGTGCCATTTGGAATTCTATCATTTGGACATCTAATTACCAATAAAAATCTTTGTCCACTCATTTCTAATCCAATTGCTAGTTCAATTATTTGTTCATGTGAGAGGGTCCCACCACTCCCAAATGAAATATAGACTACTGATCCACGTGGCTGCTTGTCAAGCCATGTCAAACATTGTGACACGTCATCATCAAATTTTTTATCCATTAATACAAGTGGTCCAATAGAGTAAATTTTTGGCCTATTGTTATATGCCTCTTGTAGATATTTAATTGTTTCAGGTTCCAAATCAATGAAGCTGTTTAAGATAATGCCATGAGCCATTTTGAACCTCTTAGTATGGTGAAGAACCCATTTGTATGCATCATCTTTTCTATCATGAAGTGGGTCCGGAAGATCCTTTGCGTGTATAGGTCTGCATCCTGCAATCAAAGATAAACTTGTTTAAATCTCGAAATATGAAATGTGATATATAAATTAAAACAAAACGAGTATAGTACTTGTGAATATAAAAGCTAGCATGTTATGACATTTCTATATGAATTGGGCTTGCTAATTTTAGGCCCATAAAAAAAATGACATGAATGAGCCTTTTTCGTCAAACAGATAAATCAAATTTTAAACAGATGATATAAACGAGTCTCTCACCTGGAATACAAACAGGCTCTTGCAAGTCTTTATACTCACAAGAAACAGTTTGATCAAGCTCCGGAAAATACAAATCTAGAGATAACATCGTAGCCGTGGTAGTATAGAACATATAAGGTGACACATTGAACTCATTAGCTAAATCAAATGCATCAGTACCAAATAAATCAACCACAAAGGCCACTACTCTGTGGGATTTGACTAGAGACTCAAAAACCTCACGTAAAGAAGAAAGAGAGCGAGTTATAGTAAGGGAAATACGTGTTTCAATTAGAACATCATCTGATAAATCATCGAAGTTAACAGGAGGGAGAAGGCGATAATTGAGGCCCGAGGGAAGGGAGCTAAGGAAAGTGTTTTGAGATTTCGAGATGGGGCCATCAGTAGGGAGGATGATTGTTATAGAGAAGTCGTGTTGTAAAATGAGTTGTTTGGCGAATTCAACTAGAGGGATTAAGTGACCCATGCCTGGTGTTGGTAGCATGACTATATGGGGTTTTTGTGATTGTGTTAGGGTTTGTGTATTTGCCATTGTTTTTGTAGTACAAAAGAAAAGAAATGATGAAGAGATGATGGAACTTGTAGTAATGAGAATATATATAGAGACAAGACAAGTAGGGTGAGTTGTGTGAGGTAATTATTTTTCTCGATATTTTGTACTCTCACATGTATATACTAACATCTCTTTTTGTGGATCTAGGTTTGGTTACTGAACCACGTGTATTTTCTTCCTCAGCATCTACCGAAGTTTTGTTAACTTTAGCATGACACCTAATTATTTTCACTACAAGAAAACTGTGAATTACATGATTTTATTCTTTTTATCTTTACTTAATTTATTTTACACTGCGGTAAATAGTAGAAAATCTCTATTTCAACTCATCAATTTTTAACCAATAAAATATTTTTGAGAATTTTAGTAAAAAATTATGTAAATATACATGATATCAAAATAATAACTGAAATATTGGTCATCTTTGTACTGATAAATGCCAATAATAGTGGTGAAAGTTTTGTTGAAGGTGACCATTGCTTTAACGGATAACTAAGATTAGAAAACTCTTGGTAGTTGTGCCTTGTTTCACATGAATAAAATCGTTAGAAAACTCTTGGTACTTGTGCCTTGTTTTACATGATAAAATCGTATACAATGATGTCATGAAATGTCTAAATTTATGTATCGAAGAGCTATGATAGAGTTGTAGGTATTTTCTTCGCTTTTAATAGTATGTTTTGAGTTGGAGTTTTTCAAGGCGTAGTTTTTGTTAGAAATCGTTTTACCCCTCAATGTAAGATTTTTCATTGTAAATATTTTGTTGAGAAAGCTTACAATCTTCTTCAACGGAAGTTACAGCTATGGATAATTGAGAGAGGAAAAGAACTGAAAGCAAAACAGAAATAGCATATTCTATTATTCCATTCTCTCTTACGCTTTACATTGTATGCACTAATACGTATATATACAGATTACAATATGATATTCTACTCACTTCTAACTAACTTCTGACACAATTAACTAATTAACAAAATGACTAACATTCTCACTTGACAGCTGACTTCACGTTCTAGAACCTTCATCTTCACATCAAATTTATTCAAACTTTAATATGGATGTCGAATAACAAAAAATTATTTAAATTTATTTTGTCGGTCCCATATCTTTATAATTTTTCTATTTCTCTTCTCACTTCTCCAATCTACCTTCTATTATGTCTAATAACAAAAAAATATCTAAATTTATTTTGTGGGTCCCATATCTTTATAATTTATCACTTCTTTTCTCACTTCTCCAACACACCTTTGATTTAGCCCCCCCCCTCCCCCCTCTCCCCCCTCTATGTAGAGTACTTTGTAATTTTTTTAAAACTAATATCCTAAAATTAGAATCTTACTATCTCTCTTTTTATTTTTTTTTCGCATTATTTCTCTAATTCTTGAATAAACAATGGTAATGTCCTAAAATTAGTAATTTATTTTCTTTATCGTTTTCATAATTCATAATGATCATTTGTTGAAAATCAAATAGAAATAAATGTATTAATATTAATTTAGATTTAAAGTCTAATAATTACGTATTTAAAAAAAAAAGTTAAATTAAGATTTGTGCTCTTAACCTAATACAAAATCAATCATATTATTTTTAGGAGAAATCAACAATTCTTTTTAATATATTATTTTTTTCTCAAACTTCAAGCTATAATTTTTTTTTTAAAATTATATTGAGATGATAAGAATTGCAACTAATAATATTTTGGTGGAATCCAACGGTAGTCCCTTAAAGTTGGCATCAACTTTCACTTAGACATTTTAACTGGAGTTTGTTCATTTTAGACACCCCATTTCATGGACAATTGTGTCATTTTGACACTTTTTTTTTAATTATCAATCAAATATATAAAGTGTTTGTAATACACTTGTTGATGACGTGTCAAAATGACGAGTTAGATAAAGACACGTGACATATATATAAAAAGATAATTCTCAAATAATGATTTTTACTACAAAAAAGAAGTGACCAATGAGTGCATAACATGTGAAATTTTTGCCCAAAAAATTTTAAAAATAAAATAACCCAACCCCAACCAGATCGACTTCTCCACCCCACCCATCCAACCCCTGCGTTTTCTCCACTCTTTCCCCCACCCACCCAACGTCTTTTCCGCCTTTACCCACCCTAACCCAAACCCCTTCCCCACCCATATCATCTTCTCAAGTAGAATAACAAATCCACACACACCCCTACTGAAATCTAATTTGAGATTATTCATGAATTTGTGACTTTCCATTTTTTTCTTTACCATAGCAAGTTTTTTTTACATTGTGCTCTTTTAATTTTTATTATATCATTATATTATGAGTCCAATGGGTTCAAATTCATTTTTTTTCATCTGAAGTATTACCAAATTTATTTCTTCATAAAAGGAGTTTAAGTTTTGGGAGATGATGACTGAAAAATGAGGAAGAAGATGAAAAGAATAAAATAAAAATGATTTAACAAGTCTTTCACGCGCCAGTAATGAGTGTATTACACTCTCTATGACATGTCAGCAAAAAGTGTCAAAATGAAATAGCGGGATATGACATGAAGTGTCTAAAATGAACAAAGCTTAGTTGAAGTGTCTAAGTAAAACTGGTGCCAACTTAAGAAGGCCACCGAGAGATTCCGCCTAATATTTTTGGTTGAATTGCAACTTATTGAGAAGGTTATATTTTTGAACCAACACTATAAGTTGCAATTCTTATCATGTTAATATAATAATAAAATATTTTTAAAAGATTAATTAATTTTCACATAGCTTAAATTTTAAGAATAAAAAATATATCATATAAATTGAGAGAGTATGTATGTATGTATGCAAGAGTTTATGGATGATTTTTGTTTTGGATTACATGAAAATAGAAACAAAACTTTTGTTGTTATTTGTCAATATTATAAATGATTTTCTGTTATATTTTCTTGTTGTAGAAATTTTGATACATTTAAGTGTTTATGAAATTAGAAAATTATGAAATTATTGAGAAGAGAAAAAAAAATAATATTATACTCCTTTTGTTTTTCGAATTAGTTATTTCACCTTTTTACCACATTCTTTAAGAAACATTAATAAAAATTACAACTTACTAATTTATTCTTTAAGGATTTTTTTTTGCAATTTTACAAATTTTATGTACATTTTCAAGAAGAACTAATTGCTAGGATAATAAAAATACAAAAGATGATAATTTAATTTTGTTAATTGATAAATAATTTTAATAATTATTTTTAGTAATTTATATAATTAAATGTAAGGAATAAGATGAATTAGACTAAGTTTCATACTCATAAAATTATTTAAAAGAGGGTCAAACAAGAGAAAAGACGTGAACATCACAAAACAACCTTGAGGATCGTTACAATAATATGATTTAAGATATTTGTGGTACACTTTGTGTATTGAGTAAAAAGGGAACTTTTTGCAGTATACTATATATTTCAAAAATCTCAAAGGGGAAGAGGGAATGTTATACATGAAGTATCGACGATGATTTATTTAGTCGAGTCTAATTTATGTGCAGCCATGGGGACGTATATGTATAACCGTGGTGTCTGGGTCAACCTATAATACATGATGCATGTTCTCATCTCAAAATGCTGATCAAAGTTTCCATCATTAAATCATTCCAAGAGTCTATTGGACCAGGCAAGCACCAATGTAGACAATCATTTTGAACTTTTTCAAGTCTGTTTCCACCAGAAAATGGCTGGTATTGTCTGTAGACTCCTGGGTGACCGTCTGCCCGAAGCAACGAAAGAAAAGTAGTGTCAAACAGTTTTAATGTCAACCCAACTTCTGAACTTATTCTCAATGCTCTCTCAAATTCATCCAACTCAATTTTACGCATTGCCTCATCGATGTCTCTCATGTCAATCTCACCTTTTTTGAAAGGTTCTGTTCTATTACAATAACCTCCAGTGTTCCATTCACCCTTCTCAAAATGATCTGGTGTTGTCGTTCTAAAGAAAGTAAACGTCTTGTGCTTCGATCTTGTGATGTGTTTCAGAGTCGAGTTCAGTGCTTTGCGATATGCATATTCAAATCCAACCTCAGTTATGTTCTTACCTTTGCAGTTGTGGCAACCAACAATCTTACTCTTCTCATAGTAAACTGCTGTTTTCAAGTACCATTTCCCTCCAGCAATAACTACGTAATCAAAATTGTCAAACTGTTGAGTCCAAACATCGTCAAGTTTATCAAGATGGAGCTTGATGATATCCGTTGAAACTCCATTGTCATCTTCAAATACAGTGGCGTTTACAAGAAACGGTGACCAGACAACTGAAAGAGTTAAGTCATGAATTGGAAAATACCATCTTCTGCTTTTGTATTGCTTGTCATGGTAAACCTCTACACCTTTTTCCTCCTGCACGACGTCTTAAACATGAATCCAGATACTGAATTCTTTGACGTAGTTGACAACTTAATATATAACCTTAACTATAGAACGTGAAAATAGCCGAAATATTTCAACACAACAACAAAGCAAAGAATGACTTCTCAAAATAACAGTTGCTTCCGTGGGGATCGATTTATCAGCAACACGGAATTACAATCTTCTCTAAAAACAGAGAAGTGTCATAGCAATTCACCCTTTTCACGTCATTTTCACGTATGGTCACAAAATATTGTTCGTCACATTAAGTCACAAAACTATATTATCACATCAGTGTAACTGAATCAAGTCTAGATTACTCACAAAAATAATAAATACTCATGATCTGAGAGACACAACCACCAGCTTATGAAACAAGACTGTCGAACAAATTTTAGAATCTTGTTTTGTTTTTGAGATGTATATTGACCGTTTAAGAGTAATTATAGATGTTAATATGTAGTTCAAGGAGAACATCTAAACCATGACGATAACAGTTCCACCAGCTAGCAAATTTTGGACTTTATCATCATTTGAAGAATGATTTAAACAGAACAAAAGGTGTAAAGGAAAGAATAGTGTTTTACAATTGGGGTAGGAGGCATTTCATTCATTTGACTTCGCATGAAGACGAGGTGCAAGCCTCGAGACATGCGGTATAAGTTCCATGAATCTTTAGTTTTTCAGTTTTTACTTTGATAAAATAGCATAAAAACACAAAAACGTAGATAATATATTAAAAGTTGAAGAAAATAAAGAGAACTTAATAGGAAACAAAATATCTTGCGTACTTCTATAAGTATAAACAATGCAATCGAGCGCTTGGGGCATTAGGAAAGCAATCAATTTCCTCGTGACACATAATGAGGGCTTGGTTGTGTCTCGCAAAGCAAAGGAAAGCAGTCTATTTGATATTCTCCTAAAAGAGCCAAAATAGCTATGCCTGCAAAGTCAGCAACACCCTTCTTCTATCTCATACGTCACTTTCTTGTTCTATATCAACGTCATCACTTAGACACGAAACAGTCTAATCATGCTAAATTCCTTTCTTTGAGGGTTCGCTTCCTTCTCATTTAGCTTAAGATCATCCCGATGGGTTCATTTCATCTAGTCTTGTTTGTTTTCTTGAGTTCACACGCGAAGTTCTAGTTATGTCAATTTTTTGGATCGACCAATTAACCAATGGATCAATATATCAAGAACATGTTTAGCTTCTCTTAGAACTTTCCCCGCTGTCCAACCCACAACCCACACACAACACCACCTCTTCAAGTACGCGTAAAACCTATACATACTGCAATCAAGAACTCTCTACAGAGTACAAACTCATCCCAAACTATAAATAGACTATAAAAAAGGGAAAATAACGCAACACAAGTAAAATTATAGCTGATGGTTGAAGCTAGAAATGTACCTGAGAGAGAATGCAGAGCAATGACTGGACATGATTGCGCATAATTGAATCACCAATGAAGGCTAATGATTTGTGTCGCGTCATATGAAAAAACCTCTTGGGATTGAACTTAGGTAGCTCACAATCTCTTGGTTTCCATCTCCAGTAAAGATAGCCAGTATCAGGCCTCCCATTTCTCATACAATTTTGGTGAGCTTCAATGGAATAGCAAGTTTGATTAGTGTAAAATGGACCACTGGTATCTGCTACCCAATCTCCTACATATAAATCACATTTTCCTGCAAAAATATAGATACTATCAAGTCGATAACTCTTCATAGATGCCTAGCATGGTAACCTGTCAAAAGAAATTGTTTCTAATAGACTCTCGACTCAAAGGAAATGTATTCGTCGTAAATTACAACATACATACTACTCCCTCCGTCCTATTTTATGCAGCAGTTGTCAACTTTCGAGATTCAAATAAGTTTATCTTTGATCAAAAGTTTTTCACAGATCCTTTATAACATTTTGAATTGTTAATTATTGTGACTTAGTATTTTTTTAATATAGTTTACAAATATATAAATTTCATTATGAGCAAATTTTCATTTAAAATTAAACTGTTTGAAATAAAAAAAGGATTTTTCAAGAATCAAACTTTTTTGGTAATAATGTGTAAAATAAATGAACCAACCATTTCGTGAACTTGGGTCCATCATCTTCACGGTAAGATTACCGGATTCCGGCGCCGGGAACAATGTGTTTTCCGGTGGAAAATCCTTGTGAGAAACCTCAAGAGGAGAAAATTGCAGAGAGGTGGAGGAGAAGATACGATAAGCAAGACCCATCAATAGTAAACATAAAGAAAATTTTACAAAAATTACTGAAAATTTCTTCTTGTTAACAACTTTGTTGGTAACCATGCTTTTGGGTCTCTCTAAGATTTGAAAAACAAAAATATTAATGTAAAAATAGGAAATTTTTTTTAATGAGAATTGAGTGTTCATACTTCACCTTTACACTTTGTTCCAACATTTATGTGTTTGTTTCATAATGTATGTATTATATTGGCATAATACGTAAACTTGCCGTCAATTGACAACTATATTCTCTAACTTTGAGTGTGCATAAGTAGACACTTAAATTTGAATAAAATTGAGCAAATAAACACATTCGTCCAACATGACACCATACATAACAATTTTGTATTCTGCGAGACATCCTATTATGTCATGTAGGAAACTTTTATCTACTTGTTCAATTTTATACAAGTTTACGTAGTATCTACTTGTGAACATTCAAAGTTAGAGACTATAGTTGTTCGTTGAAACCAAATTAAAGGTCATTTTTATGTATTATATATGATATTATATATCATGTTTGAATAGATTATACTCCCTCCGTTTAAAAAAGAATGACCTCCTTTCCTTTTTAGTCTGTTTTAAAAAAAGAATAACCTCTTTCTTTTTTTAGTAACATTTTAATTTCGGTTTTCCACGTGTTTAAGGCCACAAGATCAAAGGACAATTTTGTAAACTTGACCTAACTTTAATTTAGGACCATAAGATTCAAAAGTCTTCTTTTTATTCTTAAATTCCGTGCTAAATCAAACCAGGTCATTCTTTGTGAAACGGATAGATTATTATTTTTTGTCCTTATATAAGATAAAATAGATTGTACGGATAAAACTATTATGATAAAATAGAATTATTAAACAATACGTAAACACAAATAAGAAGAAAATATTAAGATAATGTGATCATACCAGATTGATCGTTTATTTTGGAAGTGTAAAAACTTATCATGCCTTTTTATGTTAGAGGTACACAACAAGCTAGAGAACTACTTGGCCTACTAACTGCACAAGACATCATTTTTCGGAAATAATGGTGGGAACCTATTGTCCTTTACCTTGGCCTTCAAAGAGAAGTAGAAAGGAAACAAATGGTGAAGTCATAAACGCCAACTACCTTGTTTTGCATTTATTGTCCTTATAGGTAGGGGTTTTATTATATGAGGCGAATGTGGAAGTAAAGATTAATACACACGTCATACTTACGAAAGGAAATTTATTTAAAGATGTTTTGATCGATATATGTGTTGACATATTATGAGATATAAGATGGAATCCTGGAGAAAGAAGATATAAGGGGGTAAGGTGCACATGACTCATCTCTAGCTTACCAAAGATACGATCCTAGGTAGAAAAGTATGGAGGACAAGGATTATGATCGAGTGTTAGTCCATAGTCGAGTGATTTTCTCTTTCCTATGGGAGAGCATGATTCTAGCTTAGAACACATTATATGCTTCTTCTTCTACTTCTTAGTATCTTTTTTTATTGCTTTGGAACAGAAGGGTTTTATTATGAGCAAACTACATAAATCTCATTACTTTAGACCCTAATTACTAGAATTCTCGTTAGTTATTTATATTACTTTATATACCATTTTTTGGCTTTCGAATACATGTATCATGGCCCGTTAGATATATGTATCCATCAGATTTGAAAATCGAGATACACTATTTAATTACTTTTGAATTTAAGATTATAACTTATTTCCTCAATTAAAGGAGTAAATGATGGAGATTAACAACCAACACAGATATAGAGGATTCTTCCAAATCAACTATAATTTGTTTTACTAAAATATCAAAATCATAAATCTTAATATTTTTGAAATTGTAAACTTCATCTTCTTCGTCAATACCTTTCTGTGTATCCTCAAGTTTCGAGTTTTTTTTCCAAATAGTCAACATCACATATTATCGAGGCATTCCGATTCGTGACTCTCTGAAATCGAATACAAAAATAAAGAATGAAATATAATTTAATAGCATGCAACTGGCCGGTACTGATTTATGATCTTGACAACGTTTCTGAGCCATCAAATGGGGAGTGCTGCTTTGTTAAGTCAGCCCAACAGGTGCTCCTTGGCACCCCATCTACTCCCACTCTATGTCGATTCCTCCTCGAAAGGAATGACACACCATCAGTATTATTATTGCTAATAATGGTGAAGTATCTTTTGAGCGAGATACATCAATTGCTCCATTGAGAGTTGAAGGTAGAATTGAAACTCCATGTAATGCTACTTCATATACATATATAATATTTCGTTCATTTCTTTTCCAAAAACACAAAAAGTGTATAAATATTCTTCTTGTTCAATTTTCTTTCTTTAAATCGCGATTCCAATCTTCATTTCGAATTGTAACTGTGATAGTGATTTAGTCGTTGATAGAGAAATGCAAGGAGAGAGTATTTTGTGTGAGTCTATAGCCTATAATAGAAGTGTTACAACCAATAAAAACTGTGTGAGGCTATAATACATTTTTTCTCACACATCGATAATGTATTATTTATATAGTTCATGTGGATCTATAGACATAAAATTCTATCTGAACTATTTGTTTTCAAATGATACTAACATGGGCAAATTCACACCTATAATTGCAAGTATAATATAGAAAGAAACAATAAGCTTTCTGCTCACCACATTTTAGGAATTCTCTCTGTATATATAGATATTAGTCCAAAAAAACATAGATAAAATAAGAAATCCCAGCAGGGCTACAAGTTTTGAAAGATGCATACATAAATTTAAAAGAAAGCAATACTGGAATAGCTCGTAACAACATTACTAGACAATATTTGGATCAATGAGCTATTTTTAGGACCAACACATCTAGGGGTTTTGAATTGGCTCACCGCGCCTCCTAATCCAACGAAATGATCCAATATCTTATGAAAGGTTCCCCTCTTCACAATCTTCAGCTCAAGTGCTCCAATTGTATTCATTTTCCTGTTATTCACATAGCCTGAATCGAGGAACGATTTGTCCAGACAGTTGCAGCACTCTTGCAATATTTCATCAGTTGCTTCCCCACTCAGTTCCCAAAAGATGACATAGTGTCCTGGATCAGATGAGATGTTGGCATGGCTGGTGAAGTCCACCACTTCTAGTTTTTTGTCAACTAAGTGCTTACCTGCAGCTTCCACAGCTAGTTGCAAATCTTTCTCAGTGTTCTTGTCTATGTTAATGCTCAGCACAAGGTTCCTTCGATAGACAAACTGGATCTCTGGAGTGCCATTGTGGAATCCTTTTATCTTGACAACATCACCTAGTTTATAACGATATAAACCTGCATATACAAATGCATAACTCTTATCAATTTAACATATAGCTAAACTTGTATATGTTCCTGTAAATGACCAACTATCCCAAATTAGAGCAGAACTCGTTCACCGAGAAGAATCACTGGATATAACAAGACTATGTTGCTGTAAATGACAAACTATCCCAGGTTAAGCATGTTATGCTCACTCCATAGTTCATATACGAAGAGAGAACAATATTTGATGAGCATAAAATTTTCAAGAAAATTGTACCTGCGAAATTAGTCAAGACAATTTCATACTCTTCCCCAAGTTTAACTTCAGTCAGGCCGACAGGTGAATTTGCTTGCTCCATGCTGAAGGAATATTGATTGTATTGAAGTGTTAACCTAATAAGGGAATACATGGGAGATATATATAGGAGATATAGGAAGGAGTACTAATCCTAATAGGACTAGGATTAAGGAGTACTAATCCTGAGTTTGCAAACATGTTGAGGGAAGCGGGGATCAACATAGCCCGGTGGTTGCGTCATGTAGATAGTTTCATCAAGCATGCCATGAAGAAAAGCATTGGAAACATCCAACTGATTGATGAGCCAATTGTTGCGCACGGCGAGTGACAGTACCAGGCGAATGGTTTCCTGCCGAATAACAGGACTGAATGTCTCGGAGTAATCAAGCCCATACTCCTGATTGTAGCCTTTAGCAACCAAACGAGCCTTGTACCTGGAAATACTGCCATCTGCATTGTGTTTAATTTTGTACACCCATTTACAGCCCACTGGGTGCCGCCCATGGGGCTTAGGTACAAGAACCCAAGTTTTCTGATCAGTCAAAGCCTTAAACTCGTCATCCATAGCATGACGCCAATAAGCATTTTTTGAGGCAACAGAGTAGGTTGTTGGTTCACTATCGGGAAGGGGTGTATTTGGTAGTATGGTAGCCTGAAAGGTTTTGGGTTTAAAGATACCGGCTTTGCCACGGGTTAACATGGGATGAGTATTGGGGGGTGGCACGGGCGGTGGTGATTCGGGGGTGGCCGGGAAGGACCCAAAACGGATCGGGCTGGAGATGTTGTGGGTATGGGGTGGTTCGGGTTGGTTGTGAGTGTGGGTGGTGGTTGCGGGTGTATTGTGGGTGACGGTCGAAGGGGTGATGAGGGGTGGTTGGGTAGTGGGTGGAGGTGTGGGGGAAGGTGGTGAGGGACCCTGTGAGTATGTTGGAAAAAGGGGAAGGACGCCAATGAATGATGTATTTGTGGAGGAGGAAATAGACTCGTAGGGAAACTCATTTTCGACAAATTTGACATGACGAGATATGTAGACTTTATGAGTTTGTGGGTCAAGACAGCGATAACCCTTGGAGGTAGGATGATAGCCCAAAAAAATACAAGGACGGGATCGGGGTTGTAATTTGTGAGTAATATGAGGGCGTAGCCAAGGGTAGGCAAGACACCCAAAGACGCGGAGGTTGGTATAATTGGGAAGTTCTTGGTAAAGGAGTTGATAGGGTGATTTGTTGGAGAGAGTGTGACTGGGCATTCTGTTAATGAGGTAGTTTGCGGTGGCTAGAGCTTCTACCCAAAAGGAGACAGGGAGATGAGATTGATGTAGAAGAGTAACCACCGTTTCAATGAGATGGCGATGCTTACGCTCAGCCACCCCATTCTGTTCGGGAGTGTATGGACAGGAGGTTTGATGTATAATTCCCAGGGATTGCAGAAACTGGCCAAAGATGTTATTGACATATTCCTTTCCATTGTCACTTCGAAAAAGTTTAACATGAGAATTGAATTGTGTTTTGACCATTTTTTCAAAAGTGACAAAGGTGGTGTATGCCTGTGATTTGTGTTTTAGTGGGTACAACCAAGTGTATTTTGTAAAATCATCCACAAAACAAATATAATAGCGAAAACCAGCAAATGAAGGAACAGCAGTAGGACCCCATAGGTCAGAATGAATAAGTTGAAAAGGTGCAGTTGTACGCTTCTCAGATAAAGTAAAAGGTAATTTATGAGATTTAGCAATTGAACAGGAGTCACAATTGTTTACATGAATGGAAGAAAAACCTAATTGAGACATTAAAGAATTTATTATTTGAGTAGACGGGTGACCCAGACGACTGTGCCACAACAGACTGTGGCCATCAGCCGAAAGAGCCACCGGAGCCACAGGAACGCTTTCTGAAACTGGGTGGGCAGACGAACTTGTGCCAGGAAGAACGTACAGACCATGCTCACAGGGGCCCTGAAAAATCACCCTCTTGGTAGTATTGTCTAGGATCTGAAAATCATTAGAGGTGAACAAGAGTGAGCAATTATTGTCTTTTGTGAATTGGTGAACTGAAAGGAGATTGGTTTTAATAGAAGGGACGTGGGTAAGGTTACCTAGGTGAAAGATAGCGGTGGGGGTTTTAATGGTACCCGTGCCAGTGTGAGAAATATTAAGGGACTCACCGTTGCCAACAGTAATACCATTGGAGCCATGATATGGATTTGGAGCGTTAAGCTTGGATAGATCAGAAGTAACGTGCATGTTGGCCCCAGTATCCAACAGCCATTCAGAGGAAGGGCCGGCTTGAGATGCATAATTGGCACGGTTATCACTATTTCGGCTCTCCTCATACCGAAACCAGCAACGAACAGCGGTGTGTCCTGTTTTCTGACAGATTTGACAAGTTGGACGATCCCGCTCGTAAGTGCCCTGCCCGCCGCTGGAAGATGACTGCCCGCCGCTGCCGAAGGAGTGCAGGCTGTTGTTGCTGCCGTGCTGCTGACCGTCGTACGGCGGACGACTGCCCTGCCGACCGCCGCGCCCGCGGCCTCCGCTGTTTCTGCCGTAGCCGCCGCGGCTCCCCTGCCGGCCGCCACCACGCCCCCCGCGATAGTTCTGGCTTGCGGTGAGGGCGGTGGCCGGCTCCATAACAGCGGCTTCTCGGAGAAGAAGTTTGCTCTCCAGATCCACGTTGATTTCTTCACTTTTTAGCCACGAGGAGAGAGTATCCAGGTCAACGGGCGTTGGACTGATGCGAACCGCCTGTTTAATGGAGGAGTAAGCTGATGGGAGCCCCCGAACGACGCACATGACGAGATCTTTTTCGGGAATGATTTCGTTCACGGTGTCGAGGGCTGTGATGATGGTGGAGACCTCGTCTAAATACTCCGCCATAGTTTTCGTGCCTTTGGTAATTGTGTGGAGACGATCACGCAATTGAAAAATATGAGAGTGGGAAATTGATGCATAGCGTGTTGCGAGGGCCGTCCACAGGGCTGAAGCAGTTGTGTAGGATCGGACGTGTTTCTGAACCGTGGGAGAGATGACCGCAATCAAACATGATCGGATCTGGCCATCCACGGCTTTCCAGGCGGCATGGGCCGGATTGGTTTTTTCTGATTTGTCTGTGGTGGTGATGACTGCCGGCGGCGGTTCTGTGCTTCCATCGACGTATTTGAGAAGGTAATTGGCCTCAAGGGCTGTAAGAACGGTGATTTTCCATGTAGGGTAATTTATGTCTGATAATTTTTCGGGAATCAGGGCATGAAGATGCCTGAGAAGGAGTTTAACGCCAGAAGGAAGTGAATCGAGAGGATCCACCTCGGTTGTCATGGCTGCCGCCGCCCAAGAGAAGAAAGGGAACGATCAGTGCCCTAAAGAGAGAAAAAAAAAACTTAGAGAAAAGAAGATCTAGGTTTTCTGGCTCTTGATACCATGAAGGAATATTGATTGTATTGAAGTGTTAACCTAATAAGGGAATACATGGGAGATATATATAGGAGATATAGGAAGGAGTACTAATCCTAATAGGACTAGGATTAAGGAGTACTAATCCTAATAGGACTTGGATTAGTACACAGTAAATACTAATATTATGTAATACTATTTATTTAATACTATCTGTTATTACATGCCAATGAGATTTTCCTCGAGTGGGAGGAATTCAAAATAGCCATTATTTGGTAACACTGCATAAGTAACCATCTCAGGGGGGGATTTCGGGTTAACGTTTACTCCGAGACATCCTTCAGAAGAACCATAATCTGCACTCACTAGAGGTAATTCCCCTGCATAGTGCCTCAGTTTCTTCAAGTAAGGCTCCATGGAACCTGTCATGATACCATAAATGTACTTTGTATTCGGGAAGAGTTGAGGAATCAAGCCAAACCAATTGTTTAAACTTGAGCATTTGCTATAAATTGTATCAGCCAGCTCTGGATCAGGCTTCAGCAATTTCGACATGGCCAATCTTATGGACGGGACAGTGACTCGGCTGGATAAAACTCCATCCCTTATGTCTAACAACAAGTTCTTCCCATACTTGTTCAAAAGTTCGAAAAGCTTGGACAATGCTATGTGCAAATGCAGACGAAACAACTTGAACTTCATCGCGGAAAATGAGACCAGACAGAAGGTGACAGTATAAGGATTGTTGAAAATCAGGACCAAATATCACTTCATCAGGACTACAAACTGGGGTAGACATTGCCTTCATTGTCTTCTTGAATTGTGTATTTTTATACACATGGGTAGTGGTTGTTCCTACTGCCAAACCACCTTTAGATTTAAACTGCTTGCTGCTGTAAATAATCTGCAATGCCTTCCCATTTCCAATTGGAAATTCTCTAAAAGAAAAAAGAGAAGTATTACATTAAGCCATACTATTGCAGAAAGAACCAATAGTTCCTTCTTTTCTTACGTGTTCCTAAAGGCAAAAGAAGTCTTGTATATCTGCATGGTGGAATCCATCAATTCATCATTAAAAGGTACAAACTTTGGCTTCCCTTGAGTAGTACCAGAACTGCAAATCAACCATTATATATACTCTTTAAACATACAACAATATACTCTCTCGCAAGTAAATCTAGGTAGAGTACAGTATACACAGACCTTATCCCTCCAATAGATAGACCATTAACTCGAAGAAAAAACACATCAAAGCAAATTGAAAAAGAATAGTTGAAGTGAAGGGATCATGACAGAATATCGCTGACAGTAACTACACTACGAAAGTGTGATAATCAAAGTACTTGAGATAGTAGATGTTTCAATTAAGAATGTGATTGCGCATCTTTTTTGAGACAATTAAAAGAAAGTGTGTCTAAAATATAATCAACTTCATCAATTTATAGACAAAATTATTAGGTGTGGTCCGAAGAAGACAATTATGCCTCTAAATCTCAAGACCAAAAATGTGGTTACTATCTAGGTCGAGATCAAATAAAAGTTTAACAAATAAAAAACGCGAGCAAATCATGGCCTATAAAAATATATCTAAAAAACAGTTAAAATAAGTGTAAGTCCATAAAAGCAACCATGCTAGAAGAAGATTTTTTATTTCTTCATTGCTAAGAAGGTATACTTGACCCCCTTTTATTGCTTGATAATCATCCAAACATGTCTAGTCTAAATAATTGTTTTCAAGATTTTATTGTATCTAAATGTTGATATCTATTATGATTAACATGGTTCTTGACAAATGGGCGATGTCAATCGAACATAAGTTTATTTTGTTTTAAGTTAATTAAATCCTACGATTTGAGACTAGATATATAAGGCTCCATCAATTAGAAAAGAGTGAGAGGAGTGGTGGCTTAACCAAAATTCGTAGCAAAAAAAATTAACACAAAAGGAAAATATAATTGTCTTAAATTTAAAATGGACGAATATATGCCTCTTACAGTAGATGAGTACAAAATTTTCTTAAACAAATAAAAAATACAATTTTATTTTTAACCCCAATCCTCGACCCCTCCACCCCCAAGGCCGACCCCCAATAAAAAATTTGAGTTTGATTTTAAAAAATATTTTCAACTTCAAATTAAAATTTCATTTTTTTCACCCCTACCCTTGACCCCACCAAAAAAAAATTACGTTTGTTTTTTAAAAATAAATTCAACTTCAGAATTTCATTTTTTCGCCCCTACCCTCAAACCCCCACCCACTCCTACCAACCCCCCTCCCAAAAAAAAATTAAGTTTGTTTTTAAAAAATAATTTCAACTTCAATTTTTTATGTTTTCACCCCTACCCTCGACCTCCTACCCCCTCCCCAAAAAGAATTTACGCTTGTTTTTTTAAAAAATATTTTTAATTTCAAAAAATTATTTTCTACTCTAGTAAAAATAAAAATATTTCTCAAAACATTTTTCATTCATAAATCAAACAATAAATATATTTTCCGGAAAATACTTTCTACTTACCAACCAAACATGGGAAAGTAAGTCAAAAATCTACTTGTTTTCCAGGAAAACATTTTCTAGCATACTAAACACACCCTAAAAGAAACTCAAGGATGCGGTTACACACTTTGGCCAAAATATTTTAATAATTAACTTTCATTAATTTAATCAAAAGTTGTAATAGAAATTATTAGGTGTGAGATACTCGAGAGGAAAAGACAATTATGCCTCTAAATGTCAAGACCAAGAATTCGATTACGCATCTAGGTTCAGACTGATAAAAATTCAACAATAAAAACAAATAAAAAAAATAATAAGAAAATCATGGGCGGTAGACACAAATCATCCAAAAATATATTAAGATAAATAAGTCAATAAAAATGACCGTGCTAGAACCATAGACTCGAGGGATGCCTAATAGCTTTCCCTCGATCAATAGAATTCCTTACCCGAATATCTAGTTCGCAGACCATAATGAAGAGTCATTTCCTATTGATTAGGGATTCAAAAAAGGTGACTTAGAACACCATAACTCAATTTCAGGTGACGACTCTGAAAAATTAAAATAACTTATCACTAATCAATACCATCACTTAGATTGAAAAAACCTTACTGTTGGTCGGAAAAAGGGTGTGACAGTAGTTAGTAACAAAAATCGACGGACAAGAAACTTGTTTAAACAACAACCTAAAAAAAGGAGAATTTTTTTCCTTACCTGAAGGAGATGGCTTGAATGGGCTTTCTCGTAAGAATAGGTGAAAGATCACCATCAACAATTCTTTGAATGTAAGGATCCAAATCACTATGACTTACAATGGGGACACAAGCTTTGAAAGTCTCAACATCAGTTCTACCATTCAGACCCCATTGCTTCAAATACTCTGTTCCCCCATTTTCTTTCAGAATTTTCTCAAGTGTCTCTTCTTGAATCCTCCCAACATCTTTTGTCATCACCTCAAAATCCTCAATCACTTCTTCTGCATCAAATTTCTTCTCAATATTTTCCATCATCATCTTCACAATCAAGAAAAAAAGACTTCAACTTTAAGGAACAACAATCAAGTAAAAGCAGTTTCTTGTATGTGACTAATCAAGAATCCTTAATTTGAGAGATGGGGTTGGGAGGTTTATATAATCTCAAGAATTTAGGCAAGTTGAGCTTTACAATTCCATAGTTATGACTAACTTTAATGCAACTTACCTCATTAAAAAAAAGTCTGTTTGCAATCTATAAATAACACTAAAATCTTTAAATGCTAATACCAAAAAAAAAGAAGGGAAAGAGTCATCACCTAAGTTACACAGAGTCAACATAAAAAATCTAAAATAAATAATCGACCAGAGAACTCTAGAATCACACAAAATCTAAATAGTGTTATTCATCTTGTATTCCTAAGATACTTAGAATAAAAATTTTAAAAAATTTAATAAGAAACAACAAAGTTTAAAGGGTACTTTCAAAACTAGAAAAGTAAACTAGTAGAGAAAATAGAACCAAAAACATATTAGAAACAATATACAAACTATTTTTCTTAAAAAATAAAATCGAGTCCACTGAGTGCACAGTGTCCCCTTAAGGAAATTATTTTCCTCAAGTACCCGAGGTTAATGGAATATATCCTCCTAGTATAGAACAATCTTACTCATCGGTGTATGGATACCTAAATCCATGGTGTCAGCAAACCACTCAACGGCAGTAAAGTACACTTAGAATAATAGATTTAGTAGTAGTAGAAGAATTCAAGAAAGTTTATTATCATTTTTTCTAAAATGAGAAGAAATCCCTCAATTTATCGAAAACAAAGGGTAATTTGAAAAAGGTTCTCATTGTACCTTACCAGAAAAGTCACAAACCAATGCAAAAGTCACAATCTTTCGGAAAGATCACAACCTTTCATAAAAGTCACAACTTTTCATAAAAGTACCAACTTTTCATAATAAAGTCGCAACTTTTTATGAAAGTCACAACTCTTAATTAAAGTCGCAACTTTTCATAAAAGTCACAACTCTTCATAAAAGTCGCAGCTCTTCATTTTCCCCTACATGAATGGGGATGACTCCACGACAGTGTTAATTTTCTTTAGTTTTTTCAACTAACCCATGTCCATTCTGTCACGCCCCAAGCCTACACCGTGGACGTGGACAACACCCAATGACTATTGTTGTTTATGAGCGAACCCTTGACCTGACTTACTTAATTCAGCGTAAGACTTAACTTAATCGTAAGGTGAGAATATTCTCATAAAATAACTTAAATAAATGTCTTGGCCAAAAAGACACTTACGTCTCAAAACTTGAACATCTGAAATGCAAGATAAGGAGAGACACTAATTGACAATCTGACTGATTATCTGTCTATGAAGCCTCTATAATACTAAGATGAATGTTGGGACAAACCCCACAACATTCTATAAATGATAAGACTGGAAAGCAATAAAGGGATCATCCGGAATACTAAAGGCTCACCACAAACTCTGAGTGCTTAAGTTAGATCAACGAGGCGCTGGATGCTGATCCTGGTTACCTGCGTCTGTATCATATGACGATGCAGGACAACTGTCATCGCTACATTGAACGTACCAGTATACGAGTTGGAATGCTAAACAACACTTAAGCTCGAAAGAGTAAGAAGAAACACTTGCCTTGGCTCTACTCAACTATTGAAGTAATAAACTTAATATGAAACAATAAAGACACATGCAATATATATAAAAAAAACTTGTAAAACGGTGTAAACAACTTAGTTCGTTACAGAAAATGCAATAACAAACATAACTTTACTTATATATGAAAGCAATATAATTTTTATTGGAGATTCTCTAACCGACAATCATCACTACAAGGCTAAGTGGTGGTACAAAATTTTACCTCACGTTGCCAAGGATCATCCTATACCTTGCCATCGGTATATGACCTTACTTAATTTAGTGGATCAACTATCTTAACTTACGTGATCATCTGAAAAGTATGACCTGTTAATTCCCATGATGGCTACATGGTTTCCATGGAGACTTGAGTTAATTGTGAACTCTTATCCCCACATCGGTGCTTAATAATACTCCCAAAATGTACTTTATCTCATACTTAAAAAAAACATTCTTTTTTTGTGTTGATATATTTTGCTCAACATTTTAGCTTTACAAAGATATCTTGGGAATCAATATTCCGTTTTCTCTATCAAAACTCTTTTGGAAATCTTACTTTCCTTTTAACTTAAATGTGAAATCATTTCTAAACTTTTTAGGGAATACTTAGTTCCCTTATAACTTTTGAGAAATGAGCTGAACTTCTCTAGTCTTTGCTTAATTTGAAACTTGAGTCTTAATCAACTCTTAGGGAATACTTAGTTCCCTCATAACTTTTGAAGGAAAGACTTTAACCTTTTTACTATTTACGTTAACTTGAAACTTCAGCCTAAAAACAAAGTTAGAACTTTTAATAAAGACCCTTGAAAACCTTTAAGAACTTTGCTTTAGACTAGCTTCTTAACCTTAGACTTGACTCTTAACTTCCTTGACTTTGATCTTAGTTTTCCTTGAATTGGATTATGGATTCAAGGTTATGATTGGTGTTCTTTGATAATTTCTTGGTGTTTAGAAATCATCTTAAGTAACTAGAATCATTGGAAGGTGTTAAAGTACCTTAGAAGGACTTAAAAAAGCTAATCTACGAAAATTAGGCGAAAACGCCGATCCAAGCGCGTTCAGGGCGCGCCGCGCCAACCTCAATTGACTAAGGCTATTTCCTTGAGAACTTGTAGCATGCCGCGCCAGGCCCTAGTGACTGAGGCCACTTTTTGGCGCACTGCAGGCGCGACGCGCCTGGCCTGCCATGGTGCGTCTGACGAATTTTTCAACTCATTTTTCAATCTCGAAACCCCCCAAACCTCCCTAGTTATTTCACCACACACTTGGGACTATTGGTACCCCAACACCCACTGAATTTAACTAAAAAACAACCCGAATATAGAGGAATGAACCAACAATAGGCAGCCAACAATTCAATCAACAAGAATTCAATACTTTTCTTCAAGAACTTCACTTTTTAACATGAAATCAATTCATAGGTTTGCTGAACTGAAACAAATTGGCGTGTGGGTGAAATAATCCAACACAAAAGACCTCACATACCTTAATAGGGATCACCCCCGACGAATTTCACTCGCAAATCCTTGGCGGTCTTGGCGAAACCTTGATCTTTCTCCCTTCTCCTTCTTCTCTTCTCTTTTCTCCCAAGCCCTAAGCGTAAATTGATTTTCCAAAACTGACTTAAGGCTTAATTTTTACCCCAATTAAACCTTTAAAACAAATAGGAAATAAATGGGTGCAAAGACTAGTGTGCTCTTACTTGAATCTGGAATTGGACTTTCCTCGTTACGACAATCCAATTTTCGATAGGCATATCTCCCTCATATGATATTGAAAATGCGCAAACTCAGCGGCATTGGAAAGATCTCCAAGGGCTTTCAAACCACATGAATACTTACCTCTAACTCATCTTGATCTAGAAGTTATGGCCGTTTGAAAATGACCAAAAACTCATTCCTTAAACTTAGAAAAATTTCCAGATTTTCCCCTTTCTTTCCAAAAGTGATTATTTTCAATTTTTAGCTTGTTCTTAGTTATTTCGAGTCACGAGAAGTTATAATATCTCCCCCTTGGGAACATTCATCCTAGAATGAGATTTCTTCCACTAAGCTAAGAATAGTAACCTCAAGTTTAACACTTAGCAATCAAAAGCAAGTAATAACATGCTTAATCATAAATTATAAAATGCAAGTAGAGAATTAGTACCTTGATATACGTTCTCTTCGGATTCAAAGAGATGTGGATATCTCTAATTCATATCCTCTTTAGCTTCCCTAGTCGCTTCTTCAACAAATTGGTTCCTCAAAAGGACCTTGACTGACACAACCTCCTTTGTTCTCAACTTGCGAACTTAGCGATATAAAATCTGAACCGGAATTTCTTCTTAGGATAAGTCATCCTTAATCCCAACATTTTTAGTTGGTACTATCAATGAAGGATCACCCATACACTTCTTCACCATGGATACATGAAATTCTGGATGAACTGTTGCTAACTCTTGTGGTAGCTCCAATTCATAAACTATATTGCCAACTTTTTTGGATATTCTATAAGGACCAGTATACCGGGGACTAAGTTTCCATTTCTTAACAAACCTCATAACACCCTTCATGAGTGAAACTTTCAGATATACCCAATCATCCACTTCAAACTTCAACAGCCTCCTGCTAAAATATGTGTAGGACTTTTGATGACTCTATGCTGTTTAGAACCTCTCTTGAATCACCTTCACCTTCTCCATGGCTTGGTGAACTAAATCTGGTCATATTAACCTTGCTTCACCAACTTCTAACCACCCAATAGGAGATTTGATCTTCTCCCATAAAAAGCTTCATATGGAGCTATTTGGATGCTCGAATGGTAGCTATTGTTGTAAGGGAACTCAATAAGAGGTAGGTGATCATCCCAATTCCCCTTGAAATCAACCACACAAGCCCTCAATATACCTTCTAAGGTCTTGATAGTACGCTCTGCTTTCCCATCCGTGTAAGGATGAAAAATAGTGCTTGAGTTCACCTTTGAACCCAAACCTTTCTGGAATGACTTCCAGAACTGAGTAGTAAATTGTGCACCTCTATTTGATATGATCGACACTGGAACTCCATGAAGTCTCACCACATCCTGAATGTATTGTAACAACCCTTAAAATGAACTAGGTTGGACTAGATCTTCACTTGTGTTTTAAGGGTTGTTAACTAGCTCATTTAATGTGTAAATGAGTTTATAGGTCAGTATGGTTAAGTTTGAGGTCAAACGGCAAGGAACAACCAAGACGTTCGGAGACTAGTCGTGTATGTGATCGTGTGTGCCTATGTGTTTTGATGGAAGTTTAGTGAGTTTTTTAAGATCTTAATCAGTAGTGACGACCCTAGAACCTAGATGATCATGTTTTGGGTCAAAACATTGGAGTACGGCTACCCGAGGACCACCCTAAGGGTCTTTGAGGAGGACCTAAACATGGGCCAAGGAAGCTGCCGGGGCAGCCCCTTTTTTAGGGTGGTTGCGCGTCGCGCAGCTGGTACTTGAAAGAAGAAATGTTGCCTTGCGACGCGGAATTGTCACGCAGCTTATTGCCTCAAAATAATTTCAAAAATCAAAATATGAAGCTGCCTCTGCGACGCACATTGGCTGCGCAGATTTGGTTGCTCGAATTAAAGTCAAGTTAGACTTAATTAAAAGGGTTCAACTTATGTAGGAGTATTTTGGGTATTTTGGGGTTATTATATACTGATTTTAGGTCATTATGCCCTCATTACCCTATAAAAAATCCCAAACCCTCAATTAGAAATCTAAAATTCAAATCTCTCAAAAGTTCTTCTCTCCCAAAATTATTTCAAACCTCCATTTAAGGTTAAGGTCTTGGAGCTTGCTAAGAAGGATGGTTTCAACTGATTTCTTCTCAATTTTCGTTGGGTTCTTTAAGAATAAGGTATGTGAGTTCTTCATCTAAGTCTAGCTATCACCTTAGAGCCAATTTTAAAGTGATTTCAAAGATATAAAAAAGTCCAATTTTCACTCTAAGTCATGGATTCTTGCATGAAACATTTTCAAATGATTAGATATGATATTATTGATGTATAATTGATATTTTCCAATAAAAATCTCTATGAACCTTTGATCTTCTCAGATCTCTAAATTTGGCTTATGAATGGGTTAATTGCTTATGATGTAATGATGATAGAATTGAATTTAGATTATGTTGTATTATTGATTTCCATTTATAATGTGAATTGTTGGAGATGTTAAGGAATGGTGATCTTGGCTATTGGAAGAAGGTAAGTTGACCTAATTCCCTTAGTTAAGGTAGAATTGATATAAAATTGCTACTGATTGGTATGGTCCACTTATGGTGGCGGTGGTGATTATGTGTTGTATATGATGATGATCATGGCCTTGTTGGCATTATTATGTGAATTTTAGAATAAAAATGTTAGGGTTCATGTGAAGGTATAATGTGAAGTTGGTTATGTGAAGTAATGTGACTATATGCAAGGTGTTATGACTTAGATGAATGTATAAAGTGAAGTACTCATGTGATGTCTATATGATCTTATATTGGTACTATAGCATTCTGAATCTTCTCTAATTGATGATATGTGATGATGAAGTACTATGAAGCATCCTTATAGAATGGTGTTGTAGCTTGTGTTAGTAGACTTAGTTGTCCCTACTTGGTACTTAAATGATATTGAATAAATGATATGATGAATGTTGTGTCTTGATTTCTAGACTTAGGTCCCTCTTTTTGATACATGAAAGTTATGTGAAAGTGATATCTTGACTTGGTAGGCTTAGGCACCCTTGGCATGTATGTGTATTAATGAATGAAAGAATGAATGAAAGGCTAGGATCGGTAGACCTATAGTAGGTGCCTTTCTAAGAATGACTAATACAGGACCTTGAATATGAAAAGAAGTTTAAGAATGTGAAACCTTGAATATGAAAAGAAGGTTAAGAATTTGAAACCTTGAATATGAAAAGAAGATAATATTGAAGCCTTGATCGATAGACTGTAATGGTTCCTTCTTGAGCGAAATGATGGACTTAGAGGTAAGTTGAACGGAAAGGCATGAAACCATCTCTAAGAAAGTCATAAGATCTATCCTAATAGACCTTTATTGGCAGCCTTAGTGGACCCATTCTTGGTAGTGGTATTGTGAGTTGGTAGAACTAAGAATTGTACATTCTCAAATACCTTTATGTGAATGAACTTACTCTATGAGAACCAAGGCAGACCATCGAATAAATATGCTTGTGTTAGTACTTCTACTTGAGTATGAGACTATAGTATAAATAATCCCTTGATATCCCTTAAATATGTGCCAACATGGGATGAGTCCTAGTTCTACGTTTGGCAAGTAAAACACCTTCCACGGAGTGGGGTCCTTATGCCATCGGATTCCATACCTAGCTAGTATAGTCTATGTCGGTTAAGCCATATTCTCTTCATGTGGGATGTGAATTCTAGTTATAGGATAGGTTCTACAACATGTGAATAGTGGAATGAGGACACAATCTACACATTGCACGAGTAGGCTTTGAAGATGCTAGGCTGAGTTCCCTAGGTCCTTCAAGACCATTATGTGAAGTCCTCTAATTGATTACTCTACTCTTAAATGAATTTAATGAATAATGTTGATTTAGTAAAAACATGTTGAATAGAAAAGTCTTATCTAAGGTGGCTTTGAGGATTACGTATGTGTGCTTGAAGAGGGTGTATGTGCGTTCTCTTTATGTGTTACCTAGGCGAGTCTTAGAGTAACCTTAGGTAGAGGGTCTAAATGATTTAAAGGCTTACTTGATGAATATGGAACTAAGTGATATGTGATGGAAATGAATATCTTTACTTTAGGTAGTCTTGAGGATCATCTAGGTGTGTGTGAATGAATAGTGTGGGCGACCACTTCAAATCTTACTTAGGTGGGTCTTAGGATAACCTTTGGTAGGGGGTTTAAATGTTTAAATGGATTCTAAGTGATTATGGTCATATCTTGTGGATTATTTAGGTATTGTCTTATACGTGATTGTTGACTTGTATTATGTTTATTTAACTCTTGTAATGAAGGTTTTTATAAAAATTGCATGAAAGCATGTTGCTATATAAAATGTCCCTTTTTGCATGGTTTTTGCATGACTTCCATACTTAGTGGATTAAATGTACTAACCCCTTCTTTTCCCTTTTTGACTAAAGCGTAGGGATTGGAAGTCTTGATATGCCATGGATGAGGGATAGGTTCCTAAGAGTTGAAGATGAAGTTTTTGTGAGTCCCAATAGATTCGAGGACAAGACCCACATGTTGCTTTTATGTCTTTTAGTCTTTATTTCAAGTCTTGTATGGGCTTAGTCCCAAATATTGTACTCTAAAGTATAGATGGTGTAAATATACATTGTAAAGGTAGAATATTTTTAAAAATTCTTCCGCTTGCTAGTTAATGAAAGTATTATTAGTGTGTGAAGAAACTTTTAAATTCTTACTTATTTTGAGTATTGTATGTAATGATTGATACGTGTGGCATGTATGAGACCTCCTAGAGGTCGATTACGCCTTGTAAATTATAGGGGGTTCTCTATGGTCGTTACATGTATAACTTTGCATAATCATCTGCTGAATGAGTGGTCTTTACCGGCAAGAAGTGAGCGGATCTTGTCATTCTATCGACAATCACCCAAATTGAATCATGCTGCATGCGGGACCTTGGCAAGCCTGTGATGAAGTACATATTAATCATCTCCCACTTTCACTCCATAAGTTCTATATTCTGATCCAACCCTCCAGGTCTTTGGTGTTCTACTTTCACTTGTTGGAAACTCGAGCACTTGGAAACAAGCTGAGCAATGTCCTTCTTCATATCTTCCCACCAATATACCTCTCTCAAATCGTGGTACATCTTGGTGGAACCCGAATGAATGGAATATCTAGAGCTATGAGCCTCCTCCATGATCCTTTCTTGGAGTTCATCCACCCTAGGTACACACAATCTACCTTGATACTTCAGCACACCATCCCCCTGGTTTGAAACCCAATACCATTTGCTTATGAACATTCGCCTTCAAATCAAGCAAAATGGGGTCTTGGTCTTGCTTCTCTTTCGTTTTTTTTACACTAATGATGACTCAGCCTCATTGGTCAGCACTATCCCCCCTTCTGTGAAATCCATAAGTCTGACTCCCAAGCGCGCAAGTCTGTGCACATCTTTGGCTAACTCCCTCTTTTATTCCTAAACATGGGCGGTACTTCCCATGGATAACCCGCTTAAAGCATCAGCAACTACATTAACCTTACCTGGGCGGTAATGAATACTCATATCATAATCCTTGAGTAATTTTAACCACCTTCTCTGTCTGAGATTGAGCTCCTTCTGGGTGAACACATATTGTAGAATCTTGTGATCAACGAATGTATTAACATGAACACCATACAATTAGTGACGCCATATCTTCAAGTCAAAAATACAACAACTAACTCTAAGTCATGGGTTGGATAATTCTTCTCATGAACCTTCAACTATCTGGAGGCATAAGCTATAACCTTGTCATTCTGCATTAACACGCAACCCAAACCGACTCTAGATGTATCACAGTACACCACAAAACCTTGAGTACCTTCTGGTAAAGTCAATATTAGGGCAGTAATCAACATCTTCTTCAAATCCTGAGCTTCAGACCATTGAAACTTAACTGTCTTCTGAGTCAACTTGGTCAAAGCAGACAAAATTGATGAAAAACCTTCAACAAACCTTTTATAGTAGCCAACCAAACACCAGAAACTCCATATATCAGTTGGAGACGTGGGTCTAGCCCAACTCTGAACTGCTTCTATCTTTTTGGTGTCAACTCTAATCCTATCACTGGAAACTGCGTGGCCCAAGAATGCCACAAACTTAAGCCAAAACTCACACTTGGAGAACTTGGCATACAACTCTTTCTCTTTCAAAGTCTAAAGGAATATCCTGATATGACTAGCATGATATTCTTCATTCCTTGAATAAATTAGTATGTCATCAATGAAGACGATAATGAATATATCTAAATAGGGCTTGAAGACTCTGTTCATAAGATCCATGAAAGCTGCTAATGCATTGGTCAACCCAAAAGACATAACTAAAAACTCATAATGCCCATATCTGTTTCTAGAGGTTGTCTTTGGAATGTCACATTCCCTAACTCTAAACTGATGGTAGCCAAATCTGAGATTAATTTTTGAGAAATAGGTGGCATCCTGAAGTTGATTGAAAGATGGAAACCTTATTCAATTGGCGGTAGTTTATACACATCCTAAGGGAACCATCTTTCTTTCTTACAAATAAGATCGGAGTGACCTAAGGTGACACACTTGGTGGAATAAAACCTTTATCTAATAGATCTTTCAGCTGTTCTTTCAACTCTTTAACTCTGCTTGTGCCACTCTATATGGCGGAATAGAGATAGGGATGATATCTATATCGAAGTCTATTTCTCTCTCAGGAGGACAGGAGGGACTCCAGGTAGATCATCAGGAAAATTTTTTTAGAAACTCCTTTACTATAGAAATTGACTGAAGTAAAGGTACTCAGCACTTGAGTCATTAATTCGGACTAAGTGATAGATACATCCTTTTGAAACTAACTTTACCGCCTTGTGGTATGAAATGAAATGACCCTAGGGCACTGCTGAACTACTACTCAACTCTATGATTGGCTCATTAGGAAGCTGAAACTTGACAACTCGAGTTCTAAAATCTATTGACGCATAACAGACATGAAGCTAGTCCATACCTACAATGACATCAAAATCTACCATGTCTAATTCCACTAGGTCAGCCGTGCTGTTCTTTTGATTAATATAAATTGGACAATCACGATAGACTCTTTCTGCTAGAATAGACTCTCCAACGGGGGTAGAAACCCAGAAAGGTTCACAAAGTTCCACAGGAAGAATAGCAAAATGATTTGCAACATAAGGAGTTATAAAAGACAAACTTGCTCCTGGGTCTAGCAAAGCATAAACATCAAAAGTAAAGATTATGATCATAACCGTGACAACATTCGGAGAGTTCTCTTGCTATTGACGGCTAGTGATTGCATAGAGGCGGTTTGCCCCTACGCTAGTACCAGAAGTGGCTCCTTTAGGTGCAACCTTGTTTGGTGGAGCAACTGATGAGCATTGGGCTTTGTTACCCGGATTTCCACTACCTTGCCTGTTCTTAGGGAAATCCTTCATGAAGTGACCCTCTTTAACACACTTAGAGTAACCTGTCTGGACAACATAGCATGCCTACCACACTTAGCACATGCAGGAGCCTAATTACCCCCATGTGCCACACTTCTTTGAGACTGCATTGGTCTAGCTCTGAAGTTCTGCGAATTCTGGCAATGATGCTTATCTTTGTTTCAGGGTGCAGGAGCACTAGCAAATGACGTTGCAGACCCCTTTTGTTTTTGGAACTGTGGCCGATTCGAACCACCTTTGTTCTGACCACTCATTCCCAGTCTTTGCTTTTTTGTTCTTATACTCTTTTCTATCCCTGTGCTTTTCTTCTTCAACCTGCTGCACATAAACCATCAACCTGGATATGTCCATGTCATCTATCAATATTGCAACTCTGTATTCCTTGATTGAAGCACGACCCAAGCCAACAACAAACAAGATCAGTCTAATCCTCATATCCCTAACCATTTCAGGAGCATAGCGGAACAACTAGGTGAACTTCAATCCATATTCATGTACACTCAAGAAGTCTTGTTTCAATGTAAGCAACTCTCGTACCTTATCTTCTTTCAATTCTCGGGGAAAGAAACTCCCCTAGAAAGCTTCTTCAAAGAAAGCCCAACTCGGACGTGGTGCATCCTCATTTGTGCCCTCCTTCCACTGATTGAACCACGTCCTATCCTTATTCTTGAGTTGATATGCAACTATCTCAATCTTTTTAGCGTCAACCACATGCATCATATCAAATACCTTTTTCAATTCTTCCACAAAGTTTTTTGGATCCGCAATAGTGCTTGAACCAGTGAAACTGGGAGGATTTATTCTCAGGAACTCACAAATCCTTAAAGTGTCAGTCTCTTCTTGTCGATCCCCCTCTGTTACCCGACTTGGTTAGTCATCGCCTAGCATAAAATCTGGATAGCCTCACAGAACTCGGCATTGATGACTTCTCCTTGAGGTTGCACATTTGGTGCATTAGGTACCTCTGGTTCGTCAACATTCCTTTTGGTTGGAAAACCTCTTTCTGCTCTTCGTTGAGGCATGCTTATATGAAACACGTGCAAACACGAATTAGAGAGAGTCTTTTAGAGATAACTTTAACGCACGAAAAGGCATGTGAAAGAAGTGAAGGAAATTCCTAAATGTTGCAGCCTCCTAATCATAGATGTGGCGCACTTCACACCGATGACTAGGTTTCTACAGATACGACTTCATAGACTCCCTAGGGCTCTGAACTCTATGCTCTGATACCAAGTTTGTCACGCTCTGATCCTACACCCTAGACGTGACCAACACTCAATGACCATTGCTGGTGTTGAGCGAACCTTTGGCTTGGATTACTTAACTTAGTGAATGACTTAACTTAATCATAAGGCGAGAACATTCTCATAAAATAAGATGAAGCCTCTATAATATTAAGATGAATGTTGAGACAAACCCCATAACATTCTTTAAACGATAAGACCGGAAAACAATAAAAGGATCCTCCGGAATGCAAGGAGGCTCGTCGTAGACTCTGAGTGCTTAAGCTACACACACACACACACACACTGATATATATATATATATATATATATATATATATA
>NC_028646.1:3984562-4003241 GCF_001406875.1 Solanum pennellii
TATATATATATATATAACTTTACTTATATGTGAAAGTAATATAATTTCTGTGGGATATTCTCTCACCGACAACCATCATTACGAGCCTAAGTGATGGTACAACGTTTTACCTCATGTTGCCAACGAACATCTTACACATTGAAATCGGTACAGGACCTTACTTAACTTAGTGGATCCACTAGCTTAACTTACGTGATCACCTAAAAAGTATGACCCGTTTATTCCCATGATGACAACATGGTTTTAATGGAGACTTGAGTAAATTGTGAACCCGCATCCCCACATCGGTGCTCAATACTACTACCAAAATGTACTTTAGCTCATACTTTTAAAATAACTTCCTTTCTTTGAGTTGAGATAATTTGCTCAACACTTTATCTTTACAAAGCTCTCTTGGAATCAATGTTATCTTTTCTCGTTAAAAACTCTTTTAGAAATCTTAGTTTCCTCTTAACTTAGATGTGAAATCATTTATAAACTATTTAGGGAATACTTAGTTTCCTTATAGCTTTTGAGAAATGGACTCAACTTTTCTTCTCTTTGCTTAACTTGACACTTGAGTCTTAATCAACTCTTAGTGAATACTTACTCCCCTTATAACTTTTGAAGGGAACACTTCAACCTTTTTAGTCTTTACTTTAACTTGAAACTTGAGCCTTAAAAAGAAGTTAGAACGTTTAATAAAGAATCTTGAAAACCTTTCAGAAGTTTGCTTTAGACTAGCTTCTTAACTTTAGACTTGACTTTTATCTTCCTTGATTTTGATCTTTGTTTTTCCTTGAATTGGATTACTGATTCAAGGTTATGATTAGTGTTCTTTGATGATTTCTAGGTGTTCACAAATCATATTTGAAGTAACTAGAATCAGTGGAAGGTGTTAAAGTACCTTAGAAACACTTAAAAAGGATAAACTACAAAAACTGGGCAAAAAATGTCGATCCAGGCGCATTCGGGGCGCGTCGCACCAGCCTTAATAGACTCAGGCCAATTCCTGGCTCACTGGTGGCGCGTTGCGCCAAACCCTAGTGACTTAGGCCACTTTTTGGTGCACTGCAGGCGCGATGCGCCTGGCCTATCCAGGTGCGTCTGATGGATCATTTAACTCATTTTTCAATCTCCAAACCTCCCTAGTTCTTTCACCAAACACTTGGGACTATTGGTATCCTCAATACCCATTGAATTAAACTAAAAAATAACCTGGAGAAAGAAGAATCAACAAACAATAGGAAACCAACAATTCAATCAACAAGAATTCGACACTTTTCTTCAAGAACTTCACTTTTAACATGAAATCAACTCATAAATTTGCTGAATTGAAGCAAATTGGTGTATGAGTGAACTAACCCAACACAAAAGATCTCACATACCTTAATAGGGATCACCTTCGACGAATTACACTCACAAATCATTGGCGTTCTTGGTGAAACCTTGATCTTTCTCCCTTCTCCTTCTTCTCTTCTCTTTTCTCCCAAGCCCTGAGCGTAAATTGATTTTCCGAAACTGAGTTAAGGCTTATTTTTACCTCAATTAAACCTTTAGAACAAATAGAAAATAATTGGGTGAATAGACTAGTTTGCTCTTACTTGAATCCGGAATTGGACTTTCCTCATTACGACAATCCAATTTCCGATAGGCATATCTCCCTCATACGATGTTGAAAATGCGCAAACTCAGCTGTATTGGAAAGATCTCCAAGGGCTTTCCAACAATATCAATACTTACCTCTAACTCATCTTGATCTAGAAGTTATGGCCGTTTGAAAATAACCAAAAACTCACTCCTTAAACTTAGAAAAATTTCAATTTTTTAGCTTATTCTTAGTTATTTCGAGTTACGAGATGTTACACTTTCAAACTCAACTAATTACAAATTTATCTTAGGTCAAGCTTCCCAAAAAATTTTTTTATTTTTATAATAGAAGTATCACAACCAATAAAAAATGTGTGAGGCTATAATACATTTTTTTTCACACAGAGATAGTGTATTATTTATATTAAATTCTATCTGAACAATTTATTTTCAAATGATACTAACTTTGTTTACAAATAGGCAAATTCACACCTGTTATTGAAAGTATAATATAGAAAGAAACAATAAGCTTTCTGCTCTATTTGCTCGCCACATTTTAGGAATTTCCTCTCTATGGTCTATATATATAGATATTAGTCCAAAAAAAACATAGATATATTACACAATTATGTTATATATATTAAGATGAGAAATCCCAGCAGGGCTAAATATTTGGAAAGATACATAAATAAATTTAAAAGAAAGCAGTACTGGTATAGCTCTTAACAACATTACTAGACAGTATTTGGATCAATGAGCTATTTGTTGGACCAACACATCTAGGGGTTTTGAATTGGCTCACCGCGCCTCCTAATCCAACGAAATGATCCAATATCTTATGAAAGGTTCCCCTCTTCACAATCCTCAGTTCAAGTGCTCCAATTGCATTCACTTTCCTGGAGCTCACGTAGCCTGCATCCAGGAACGATTTGTCCAGACAGTCGCAGCATTCTTGCAATATTTCATCAGTTGCTTCCCCACTCAGTTCCCAGAAGATAACATAGTGTCCTGGATCAGCTGAGACGTTGACATGGCTGGTGAAGTCCATCACTTCTAGTTTTTCGTCAACTAAGTGCTTGCCTGCAGCTTCCACGGCTAGTTGCAAATCTTTCTCAGTGTTCTTGTCTATGTTAATGCTCAGCAAAAGGTTCCTTCTGCAGACAAACTGGAGTTCTGGAGTGCCATTGTGGAATCCTTTTATCTTGACAACATCACCTAATTTATAACGATATAAACCTGCATATACAAATGCATAACTCTCGTCAATTATATACCATCAGTACTTATAGCTAAACTCGTATATGACGCAATAGATAGACCGATAGCTTGTTATTTTGAATAAATTTTTCAAGTGTAGTAGATGTGGAACAACCAGACAGAACTTAGAAGGAAGATAGCAAAAGAGTCCAACATTCTATGTAGGAATAACAAAAGGGAAATGAATATCAAGCATATGCAAGTATTACAGAAAAAATGAGTACAACAGTACATGGACAGAAAACATGTTAACTCCAGAATAAGGCGTAAAAATAAACGATAAATCTTTTCTATCTAAGAAGAACTTAGTATTTTATGCCAGGCAGGCATATGTAAGTAATCATGTTTCCTTCAATATTACCATAAGAACGAAGACTAAGGATGATGCTAAACACCAAAAGTCTAAGCTGAGAGGAATTGACTCCTTCAGCTGAATTACATGGAAGTTACTAAATTAGAGCAGAACTCGTTCACCGGGGAGAATCACAGAATAAATTAGACTATGTTCTCCCATATATGACCAACGATCGCAGGTTTAGCATGTTATGTTCACTCCATAATTCAATTACGAAGAGAGACCACATTTTGACGAGCATAGAATGTTCAAGAAAAGACTTCCAAGAAAATTGTACCTGCGAAACTGGTGATGACAATTTCATACTCTTCACCAAGTTCAACTTCGGTCAGGCCGACCGGAGAATTTGCTTGCTCCATGCCAATGAGATTTTCCTCAAGTGGGAGGAATTCAAAATAGGCAATATTTGGTAACACTGCATAAGTAACCATCTCAGGGGGGAATTTTGGGTTAACATTTACTCCGAGACATCCTTCTGAAGAACAATAATCTGCACTCACTAGAGGTAATTCCCCTGCATAGTACCTCAGTTTCTTCAAGTAAGGCTCCATGGAGCCTGTCATGACACCATAAATGTACTTTGTGTTCGGGAAGAGTTCAGGAATCAAGCCGTACGAATTGCTTAAACTTAAGNAATATACAATATTTATAATTCTTGTTTAAATGTAATATAATATTCAAAAAAATATTTTTAATGTATACTACTTTAATTTCAAATTAATAGTAATTTGATTTTTTCTAATTTTCATCACCAATAATAAAAAAATTATTATTAATTTTCATTATATAGAATATACAAAATTAGAATGGCAAGATCAATAATTTAATTTAAAATACAATCCATAGTATGATAATTTAAATACAAGATAACAATACAATACATAACATAATAATTTAAATACAAGATAATAATACAATATAATACATAACATAATAATTTAAATACAGATAAAAATAATACATAACATAATAATTAATTGATCAAAACAATAATTTAGTCAGATCTCGCACTATTCGAAAAATATTTTCAGCCACACCACGCTTTAATGATGCAATATTTCGCTATTGTTATCGAATATACCTCAATTTATTTCTTCGTATCATTAATGCAATTAAAGATCACGATACATACTTCAAACAACAAATTTGTCTACTTTGCAAAAAATTACCCTTGTGCTTAGAATGTTGGCATACGGTTTGCCAACAGATGTCAAAATTGGAGAGTCAACTACTATTGAATGTATGAAGAGATTTTGTCGAGCTACTGTAGTGGATCACCAACAATTATTTTGAAGTTGTCGCTGATTATGACCTTTGGATATGGCTTGTTTTTTTTGGTTTGCCTTAAACTAATAAACCTATTAATGTTTTAGAGTCGTTATTTATTTTTCAATCTTGCTAGCAGTATAGTGCCTCCCACCCATTATATTATTCAAGGAAAAGAATACAACATGGGTTATTACTTAGCTGATGGTATATATACTAAATGGTCTACAATTGTTTAAATTATTTGTGTTTCTCATTCTCAAAAGAAGAAATATTTCTCCATAAAACAAGAATCATGTTGAAAATATATTGAACGTGCATTTATATTTTTGCAATCACGTTTTGCAATTATTACAGGACCGTCACGTTTTTGAAGAAATGAAGTGCTATATGATAATAATGACTACATGCATTATACTGCACAACATGATAATTAAGGATAAACATGATCTCAATGCACCAATTCAAGATGCTGTAGAGGCTCAACCCCAACTATAGAAATGGTGGTAGATGAAAATCTCAGGCCTGAACAGTTTTTAACTAGACATAAAAAATTAAGGATAAAATTCTCATTTTGAACCCTGTAATGCATTAACAGAGCATTTATGGGAGACATATACTGATTTTGAAAATTAAGTGTTTATGTAATTGTATGTCACTTTTATTTAAATTTATCCCCTAATTTATGTATTACATTATATTTTCTTGCAGTTTATGTTATATAAAAATTTAGAATAAAATATAATTCTATATCACACTTAAAATTATATAAAGTAATTATTTGAAATAAAATTAAAGGATTTATATTATAAAATAAGAAAATAAGAATCAAATAGAAATAACAATATAATATTTGAGCAGAGAGAAAAACATTTCTTTTTAGAGAGTAAAATAAAGAATTAGATTGGAGTTGGTTGTGTGAAAAAATAGAGAACTCCATATTTAGAAAGTAAAATAGAGGATTGGGTTGGAGACGCTCACATTAGTTTCCGATAGACCATCAACTCAAGGAAAAACACATCAAAGCAAATTGAAAAAGAATAGCTATAGTGAAGGGATCATGACAGAATACCGCAGAAAGCATGATAGTAACAGAAATCCACAGACAAAAAACTTCAACCCAAAAAAAGAAGTGAATTTTTTGCTTACCTCAAGGAGATGGCTTGAATGGGCTTTCCGGTAAGAATAGGTGAAAGATCACCATCAACAATTCTTTGAATGTAAGGATCCAAATCACTGTGACTGACAATGGGGACATAAGCCTTGAAAGTCTCAACATCAGTTCTGCCATTCATACCCCATTGCTTCAAATACTCTGTTCCCCCATTTTGTTCCAGAATTTTCCCAAGTGTCTCTTCTTGAATCCTCCCAGCATCTTTTGTCATCACCTCAAAATCCTCAATCACTTGTTCTGCATCAAATTTCTTCTCAATATTTTCCATCATCTTAGACTTCAACTTTATGCAATAACAGTCAAGTAAAAGCAATCAATAATCCTCAATTTGAAAGATGAGGTTGAGGGGTTAAGAAGAATTTAAGCAATTCCATAGTTATTACTGACTTCAATGCAACTTACCTCATAAAGGACAATTAAAAAAAATGATAGAATTGCTAAGTGACATGAAACTTTTTTGGCACGGATATGGCATGACACTGATAAATGACAAAAGTAGCCTTTTGGTTGTTGGCTCCAAAACCACTAATTTCAATGCAACTTATTACTAACTTCAATGCAAATAAAAAGAACTGACAGAAATAAAGAAAAAAGTTTTGTTACTGATAATCATACTCATTATCTTCGTCTTATTCTTAAGATACAGCGATGAATCTAGAAATTGAAACTACCGAGATAATTGTTATTTTTAATGTAGACGTTTTTCTTCAACTAATATAGACACGTCAATTATTTACAGAGTTTGAGACATAACTCTATGAAAATAAAAGGAAAAAAAATTGGGTTGTAACCTCTAAAATGTAAAAAAATTGCATTTGGAAGCTAGTGTTGGATTTTAAAAGTTTGAACACGAAATGAAGCGTTGTGAATCTCCTGGAGGGGTATGAATTTGTAGACAGGTTGTGACCTTTTATTAAAAGTTGTGTCTTTTCTAAAGGGTTGTGACCGTTTGAAAGGTTGTGTTTTTCCAAAGAGTTGCAACCTTTACCTTTGTTGGTTATAAATAGAGAGGTTTTCTCTCATTTTTCTATATTGAATTATTTTCTTCTTTTGCATACATTTCTTACAAAACAAAATCGATCGATCGTGTCTGTGTGTAATTTGTTGATGTCATTTTGAGTTCGTTGAAATTATTGAAGTTTGAGATACTGCTACTTCTTTAATGGTTAATCCGTTTTATCTTTGGAGGAATTAATCTGCAACCTCGAGTACTTGAGGGGATTAAATTTCTTAAGGACACACAGTGGGTTCCATGGACTCGGATAGTTCCTTGTGTTTTTCTTTTCAACTTTTATTATTTCTGGTTTGCTAATCTGAATACAGGAGACAACAAACTACAGAAATTTAATATTGATGGTATTTTCTGCGGTAAGGAAATCACTTGTATTTTATGTGTTCTTTTTATTGGGAAAAACAAGATGAAAAAGTGAATTATTTTATCATATGATAAAAGAGATTTGGAATGAATTAGTACTACTTTAATATGCTTGAATATATTTTTTGTAGTATGTCTCCCTTAGATGGGTAAGATTATTTTTAGTTTCTTCCCAAGTGCATTGAAGCAATTCATCCCTTAAGTTTTATTTTCAATAGATCGAATATGATTCGGTGAGAATAAAAATCAGGTGCTATCTTTATTTACCTTGATTTTTTTTTTCTATTCTTTATAAGTTAAGAGATTTATTTCATAAATGTTAGGATAGATGGTCATTATGTGATGATCTCAGAATATATGTTTATTATTACTAATATGAATTCTGTTTAGAGGGGAGACTTTGTAGTTTTGTACTCCATATAAAATTTGATTATGTTCGACTTTTGGAGACTAAAATCTTCTGATTTTTTTTACTCCTTTGGTTTGAAGAATATAAAAACTTCACAAACAAATTAGATTGTGCATTGGCTTGAAGAATATAGTAACTTCACCTATTTGTTAAATGCTCTGTTTGAATGAATATTCTGACTTGAAGAGTAAAAAATCTTCGTAGGAATATAAAGGCTAAATGATTTGAAAAAGATAAAATCTTCATCGTTAGCTAGAAACAATGTTGTATTTGAGGTTTCTGGAGATTGAAACCTTTCTGGTTTACTACTTTGTATGAATGTGAAACTGATTCCAAGAATATAAAAACTTCATTATAATTCAAGGTTCATTTGGTTAATGATTATAAAAATATAAAAACTTCATCATTAAATTAGAAACAAGTTATATAAAGATTAAATATTTTTTGTTAGTATTGTAAATATTAAGTGGTCTGTCTAGTTGTGATAAAAAGAAAAAAAAACTTTAGTTTCATAAAATTAGTGAATTTTGTGCTTGCAATGGGTGTTTCTATGGATTAAATCTCCAAAAGAAGGTTTCGCGTTGTCAATGTGTATTTTGATGATATACAAGTTGAAAGCATGGAAACAAAATATGTGGAAAATAATTTCAAATACTTGAAAAATACTTTTGAGAACATATTTAAAATGTGGGGGTTCTTTACTTGTGATCGAGACAAAATTAGATTTACGATCTAATTTGAATTTGAAAGTACAAGATATAAAATTTAATGACATTCTTGTATAATGTTAGACCCACAATTTTTTTTGAGTATATTTGATATTGTGGCCGTTGAGTCTTTCTTTACTAGTATATGATATAAATAGTATAAAACCACAAAATTATATTACTCTTTCAAAAGAATTGTATTCTTTGATGAAAAATAGTCACTTATAATATTGTGATTTTTCATGAAATGATATGTCTATTTATATAGACATGAACATTGATGAAAAGTGATCAGTTATTTTTGTGTTGTAAAACAAATATTTGGGTCATATTGTCTTTATTGGACCTAAGAGAATATGTTCATCGGTAATTCTATAATAAATTGAATGTTATGGAAAATTTCTTCTGCAAAAGACATCTGGCAAGATGTGGACTCTAAAATATATTTGTATTTGACAAAGTTATAACAAATAAAGAACAAAAGATTTGTAGGAAATTATTACCTCGCGGAAGGTTTTTCAAACCAAGTATTTTTGTTTGTTCTTACTTGAATCAAATTGTTTGTGACATAAACATTAGGACATGTCAATTACAAAACCTTACAAAAAATGATCAATTTAGAAGTTGTCTTATAAATCCTAGTGCATTAAATCGAAATGTCAAGTATGTGTTATTGAAAAGAAATTTAGTCTCCTAGAATTGATTTACACTGACATTTTTTATATCGAGTCACCATCATATCATGGTGGGAAAAGTTTTTCATAAATTTTATTGAAAATTGCATTAGATATTGTTATGTTTGTTTGCTGAATAATAAGGATGAAGCAAGAGAAACACATAAGCAATATAAAATTGAAGTTGAAAATTAGTTAGATAAAAATATTGTCATGATTAGAAGTGGTAGATGTTGAGAATAAAAATCTTCTTTTGCAGAAATATATTTGCAAAATGGAATCGTCCATCAAATTACTGCACATACTCACCTCAATCTAATGAAAATTGTTGATTGAAAAAAATTTGAACTTTGAAGGAAATGTTGAATGTCCTATTAATAAGTTCAGGTTTGCCAAAAAATTTGTAGAGGATGCTATCATTATAGCAAAAGATAACAAGAAAAAGTTTGTCGATAAGAGAGTAACAAATAAAAAAAATTATTTGTTAAGAAAGGAGCAACACAAAGTTGTGTTTGTTCAGGCTTTATTTATCCTGATAGAGAATTGTTTGTCGCTCCTTAAATTATATACAATCAATAACACCTTTGAAAGGTAGATCTAACAATTTCCAATGCAATCTATTTCATATGAGAAATGGGAATGAGGGAACTATTTCCAAACTGGTCAAAATAGGACCTATGATTGGGGATCGTATGTTCATTGGATATGCTACAATGAGTAAAGTATGCACATTTATGGTTCATAAGTCCGAACCGTGAGATGATCAAGTAAAGGGTCTAAACGATCTTGGAAAGAACCAAAGGAGAATGTACGTAATAAAGAGATTCAAAGGCGTAATAAATGTCAATGGACAAATTACTTCCTCTGGATTTGATTTTGTAACATTTCTACTTGAAAATGAGTTCATATAGTCAAAGAAGATTTGTCTTGTATAGAATCATTCTTTTTGGAAAGAGGTTGTCAATAGTAGGACATATTTAATCTTGAGCAACCACACTTGAGAGTTGATTGATCTTCCTCCAAGAAATAAACCTTTGGGTTCAAAGTGAATCTAAAAGAAAAAGAAAGTTGATGATACGTTAACTATTGACAAATACAAAGCAATACTTGTTGTCACATGCTTTAGACAATAAAATAGCCTTGATTATTTTGATAAAAAAATTGCCAATAACTAGGATTACATCAATTTAGACGTTAGTTGCGCTAGTTGCAGTATATGACCTTCAAATTCGTCAAAATGGATATGAAAACATTTTTTTAAAAATAAAAAATTCGAAAAAGAAATTTACATGGAACAGCCTGAGGGATTTGTAGTTCATGGTAAAGAAAAGAAAGTATGTAAACTTGTTAAGTCACTTTGTGGACTAAAAACATGAGCCCAAATAATGACATGTGAATATTGACCAAACTATGTTGGTAAAAGAATTCAAAATGAATGAATGTGATCAATGGTTTTACATTAAATACACTCCAAATCACAACGTCATTATTTATTTTTATGTTGATGACATGTTGATCATAAAAAGAGACATTATGGATATAAATGTTACTAAGCATATGCTAGAAAGTAAATCCGATGTGAAAGATATTGAAGTTACTGACGTGATTAAAAAACAACTTGGCAAGTTCAAGTATTTGAATTTCAATATTGTCAAGACTCCAATAAATGTGAGCTTTGTACTTCAAAAGAATGGAGTCAAAGGTGACTCATAATTGAATTATGCTAGAGTAATGATAAGTATGATATATATATTATGAAGTGTGTACGCGATCAGATATAGCGTAGCGCTATTAGTAAACTGAGTCAGTTCACAAGTAATCTCAATCAAACTCATAGGATGACAATGAAAAGAGTTTTTAAGTATTTTAAACATACTTAATACTATTGTTTTGCATTATTAACTAATATTTAACAATATTGGAAGAATATAATGATGCAAATTGAATCACCGGGTCAAATGGAGTAAAATTCACTAGCGGGTATGTATTTACTCTTGGTGGAGAAACAGACTCTTGGAAATCTTTCAAACAGAAATGTGTGGCACTAGCTTGAAAAAAAAGTCAACCAGCATTGCCCACAGGATAGTGTCACGTAGGCCAAAAAGAGTTAGAAATTTATTAATTAAATAAGTTCAGGGGGATAATAGGACCTTAGTATACTACAAGTGTGTCTCTGAGATTTCGGGCAATAGGTTGAACGGATAGTTGTGCATTATCCCTTTATATTTTTCTCATATTAACAGTACTAAAATATATTATTGTATTAAAAATATTTCAGTTATAAATTCAACACGTGCATTGAAACATGCCTATAATATGTATTATATATTTAATTCAAATGTATTACAATTGTTATTTTTTTCTCTCCTATTAATGGTGCGTGTTAAAAAATATATTTTTGTATTAAAAATATTTTAGTTATATATTTACAATGTGCATTGAAAAATAAATATAATATGTATAATGAATTGAATCAAAATGTATTATAAGTATAATTTAAATTTATTTATTTTATTAATGATGTCCATATATTTTTAAAAATAAAATGTTAATATTCCAAACACCCTTAAGCATTAAAATAGTTGAAATTTAAAAAAAGAGAGAGAGAGAGAAAATGGTTGAAGAAAAGACAAGAATGAAAGAGAAATAAAATGACAGAAGAAAAAAGAAAGAGATGTTATAAAATATTACTTAGCAAACTTAAAATTAACACACTTAAAAAGAAGAACAACGGAGAAAGTAATGTCTTTTCATCTATATTTGTTACATTTGTAAATGTAGTAGCTATGAATAGTAGTAAGCTAAATTAGAAATCTGCAACTTATCCACTAATTGCCAAATGTTGATAGTTCTCTAAAAGTTGGTTTACAACACTCCCTCTTGGATATTATGCAAATGAAAAGTTGAAAACAAATATACATAAACATTCACAATACGCTTTACTTGATGCTTCATTAAAAACCTATCTAGAAAAATCCAGTGGAACAAAACCTAGACTAAGGAAAAAAGAGTGCAACACGTATTTTACTTCCCCTGATAAAGACCATGATTCAAATATTGCTTAAATTTTCGCATTCTTATCTTTTGCACCATCTTCTCAAGAGTTGAGGCTAGTAAGGATTTGCTGAATAAATTTGTTGGATTATCACTTGAACGAATTTGTTGTATATCAAAATCACCGTTCTTCTGGAGATCATGTGTAAAGAATAATTTCGGTGAAATATGCTTCGTTCTATCTCCTTTTATGAAGCTCTTAATTGAGCTATGCATGCAACATTGTCTCCAAAAAGCACTGTGGGTACCTTGACATCACACTTCAAACCACATCTTTCTTTGATGAAATGTATCACTAATCTCAACCATACACATTCTCTACTTGTTTCATAAACGATTATTATCTCAGCATGATTTGAAGAAATAATGACAATGGAATGCTTCGTAGATCACCATTATATAGCAGTATCTCCGTATGTGAACAATAGCTTGTCCGAGATCGAGCTTTATGTGGTCAGATAAATAACATGCATCCGCATGACGAACAAGATCCGCATGACGAACAAGATCCGCACTATCTTTGTTAGTATAAAATAGACCCATATTATTAGTCCCTTTAGATATCGCTATATATGTTTAACTTCATTCCAATGTTTTCGTGTAGGGGAAGAACTATATCTTGCTAATAAATTAACAGAAAATTCTATGTCCGTTCTCGTAGCATTAGCAAGATACATAAGTGTATCAATTGCACTAAGATAAGGTACTTTAGGACCAAGAGGTTCCTCATTCTCTTCTTGAGGTCGGAATGGATATTTACTCGCTTCAAATGATCGTACAACCATTGGAGTACTTAAAGGATGTGTTTTGTCCATGTAAAATCATTTCAAGATTTTCTCAGTATACGCAGATTGATGGATGAAGTCCTCGTCTGCTAAATGTTCAATTTGTAGACCAAGACAAAATTTTGTCTTTCCAAGATCTTTCATCTCAAATTCTTTCTTTAGATATTAATTGGATTTTTTGGACTTCTTCTGGAGTTCCAATGAGATTAATTTCATTGGAACTCCAGAAGAAGTCCAAAAAATCCAATTAATATCTAAAGAAAGAATTTGAGATGAAAGATCTTGGAAAGACAAAATTTTGTCTTTCCAAGATCTTTCATCTCAAATTCTTTCTTTAGATATTAATTGGATTTTTTGGACTTCTTCTGGAGTTCCAATGAGATTAATTTCATCAACATAAATTGCAAGAATAACAAACTCTGACGTTGTTTTCTTAATAAAAATGCAAGGACAAATGACATCATTCATATAATCTTGTTTTATCAAGTACTCACTGAGGTGATTATACCACATGTGTCCTGACTGTTTTAAATTCGTATAATGACTTTTGTAATCTGATTGAACACATTTCCTGAGGTTATGAACTATATGCTTCACGTATTTTAAGTCCTTCTGAAACTTTTAAATAAACTTAATTATCAAGTATACCGTAAAGACAAGACGTGACTACATCCATTAGATGTATTTCAAAATTTTCATGAACAGCTAAACTAATGAGATATCAAAAAGTTATTGCATCCATGACTGGTGAATATTTTTCTTCATGGTCGACACTGGGTCGTTGAGAGAATCCTTGTGCAATAAGGTGTGCCTTGTTTCTTACAATTTCATTTCACTTTCACACAAAAATTCCATTTATAGCCAAGCGATATTACAACATTTGGGATTTGGACTACAGGTCCAAAAACCTCAGGTTTAGTAAGTGAGTTCAATTCTAATTGAATTGCCTCTTGCCATTTTGGTCAATCACATCTTCATCGACATTCTTCGACAGATAAGGGTTCAATATCCTCATTGTCTTGCATAATGTTAAGTGCGACATTATATGCAGAAACATTATCAATTATGATTTTATATCTATCTAAGCTTATCCCATCACCGGTAGAACTTATTGAAAGTTCTTCATTCACTTGAATCTCGAGTTCACTAATCTCTTCTGGAATATCAGGATTAATCTGATCATGAATCTCTTCGTGAGATTCTTTTGTAGTGTGATTTTTCATACTTTTTTTTCTAGGATTTTATTCCTTTAAAGCGAATGGTCTGCCACCCTTCAAGCGTGTTTGTGTTTCAGACACCATGATACTTGTTGATGGTCCTTTTGGGACGTCAATCCGGATAGGCACATTTACTGCAAGAATATGTGACTTTGTTACCCTTTTCAAATCAGTAAATGCGTATGGAATTTGATTTGCTATGTTTTGCAAATGGATGATCTTCTGGACTTCTTGTTCACACATGGAAAACGTGGGTCAAAATAAGATAATGATGAAACTTTCCTTGCAATTTCACTTTTAAGTTCCTTTTTCTCTCCCCCTAATTGCGGAAAATTTGTTTCATCAAATCGACAATCTTCAAATCTTGCAGTAAATACATCTCCCGTCATTGGCTCAAGGTAGATAATTACGGAAGGTGAATCAAACCCAATAAATATGCCTAACTTTCTTTGGGGGCCCATCTAAGTGCGTTGCGGTGTTGAACTGCACATATACAATATATCCAAAAATTCATAGATCAGCAATATTTGGTTCATGACCAAATACTAATTGTGACTGAGAGTATTTATTATAATGAGTCTATTTGAGATGAACAAGTGATGTTGCATGTAAGATAGCATGGCCCCAAACAGTAGGGATTAACTTACTTTTCATAAGTAGAGGTTTTGCTATCAATTGTAAGCACTTAATAAATGACTTAGCAAGGCCATTTGAGTATGAACATGAGATACAAGATGTTCAACTTTTATTCCTATTGATAAGCAATAATCATTAAAAGCTTGGGATGTGAATTCTCCAGCATTATTAAGGCAAATTGTCTTAATGAGATAATTTGAAAATTGTGTTCTTAATCGTATTATTTGTGCCAATAATTTGCAAACGCCAGGTTGTGAGATGATAAGAGGCACACATGAGACTATCTTGAAGATGCATCTATTAGGACCATAAAATATCTAAACAATCCACTAGATGGGTGAATAGATTCACATATATCCTCGTGTATACGTTTTAAAAATTGATGGGATTTAATGTTAACCTTAATTGGTGATGACGTATCAATTTGCTTTGATAACAAGCAACACATGAAAATACGTCACACGTAAGAATCTTCAGGTTTTTTAAAGGATGTCCATTTGAGTTTCAATAATTCGTCTCATCATTATGTTCAGTCACGCCAAAGCACAACAATTTTCAGTTAGTAAACCTCTGGTTTACGATAGAATGTGCTTCAAATGTACTTATTTTTGCATAATATAAGCCAGAAGATAAAGTTGATAATTTCTCCAACATATATTTTTTATCTGAGACAATCTTGATAATACCAGGGTACTCAACATTTATTCCATTGATCCTCTCAAAATGATATCCATTTTGGCGAATATCTTTAAAACTTAACAGGTTTCTTGGGGATTTAGAAGAGAACAATGCATCTATTATAACACGTTTTGTCCCCTTAGGCAGGGAGATAGTAGTTTTTTCGGAGCCTTTTATTAAGTTCGAATTACCAGAAATCGTAGTAACATTTCCTTTTCTTTTAAGCAAGTAAGAGAAGTATTTCTCATCTTTTAATATGGCGTGCATTGTTCCACTATCAATTACACAAATATATTCATGACTGATCATTGATTCAAACGAAGTTTGGGGCATATCCATATTTTCTTGAAAAATAAATATAAACAAAGTAAAATATTACTATTGAACAAGGCCATTATATTTACAAGAATTAGAAAAACACAAACAAACAGAAAAGGAAATTATGTAGATTATCGCGGGATCGTCACTGATCGTTTTTCCTTCAGGGAATACAAAGAAATCAGCTACATCTAGAAGCATAGAATCAACATTTGCTTCTGCATTATTATTTATCTTATGCATGGGTTCAACATTATCTTCGAGAGATTAAGTTTGCCACTGGATTATTATAACCCCTTTTCAAGGTTGCCTGATAGAGCTGAACCAGACGCTTAAATCCATAATAAGGCGTAAAAACAAACAATAAATCTTTTCTATCTAAGCATATGTAAGTGATCATGTTTCCTGCAATATTGCCGTAAAGAACGAAGACTAAGGATGATTCTAAACACCACAAGTCTAAGCTGAGAGGAATTGACACATTCAGCTGAATTACATGGAAGTCACCAAATTAGAGCAAATCGTTCACCGGGGAGAATCACAGAATAAATTAGACTATGTTCTCCCATATATGACCAATGATCGCAGGTTTAGCATGTTATGTTCACTCCATAATTCATATACGAAGAGAGACCACAATTTGATGAGCATAGAATGTTCAAGAAAAGACGTGCAAGAAAATTGTACCTGCGAAATTGGTGAAGACAATTTCATACTCTTCACCAAGTTTAACTTCAGTCAGCCCGACTGTAGAATTTGCTTACTCCATGCCAATGAGATTTTCCTTGAGTGGGAGGAATTCAAAATAGGCATTATTTGGTAACACTGCATAAGTAACCATCTCAGGGGGCAATTTTGGGTTAACGTTTACTCCGGTACATCCTTCAGAAGAACAATAATCTGCACTCAATAGTGGTAATTCCCCTGCATAGTGCCTCAATTTCTTCAAGTAAGGCTCCATGGAGCCTGTCATGACACCATGAATGTACTTTGTATTCGGGAAGAGTTCAGGAATCAAGCCGTACGAATTGCTTAAACTTAAGCATTTGCTATAAATTGTTTCAGCCAATTCTGGATCAGGCTTCAACAATTTTGACATGGGCAATCTTATGGACAGGACAGTGACTCTGCTCGATAAGTATCCTTCCCTTATGTCAACAACAAGTGCTTCCCATATTTGTTCGAAAGATTGAAAAGCATGGACAATGTTATGTGCAAACATAGACGAAACAACTTGAACTTCATCGCGGAAAATGAGACCACACAGAAGGTGACAGTACAAGGATTGTTGAAAATCAGGACCAAATGTTACTTCATCAGGACTACAAACTGGGGTAGACATTGACTTCACTGTCTTCTTGAATTGTGCATTTCTAAACACATTAGTACTGGTTGTTCCAGCTGCCAAACTACCTTTAGTTTTAAACTACTTGCTGCTGTAAAGAAAATGCAAAGCCTTTCCATTCCCAATTGGAAATTCTCTGAAAGAGAAGAAAGAAAAAAACAGAACTATTACTATGTTTGTTTGTAGCACACACTAAAAATTGAACCAATAGTTCCTTTTCTTTTCCAAGAGTTGGAAAGTGTGACAGAAGTTAGGTAAAGGTCCCTACATCTATTACCATTTATGACCCAAGAAAAGCTTCATGAACCAACAAGCAAATTACATGAGAAATAAGACAGAGAATAAAAATGACAAATTACCTGTTCCCAAAGGCAAAAGAAAGCTTGAATATCTGCATGGCGGAATTCACCAATACATCATTGAAAGGTACAAACTTTGGCTTCCCTTGGGTAGTACCAGAACTGCAAATCAACCATTATATTTCCTTAGTGAAATTCTTTACACATACAACAATATACAAACCCACTACACTCTCACAAGTGGAATATAAGTAGAATACAGCGTATGCAAACCTTATCCTCAGTAGTTTCCGATAGATAGACCATCAACTCAAGGAAAAACACATCAAAGCAAATTGAAAAGAATATTTAAAGTGAAGGGATCATGACAAAATACCGCAGAAAGCATGACAGTAATAGAAATCGACAGACAAGAATCATCAACCCTAAAAAAGAAGAGAAACTTTTTTGCTTACCTCAAAGAGATGGCTTGAATGGGCTTTCCAGTAAGAATAGGTGAAAGATCACCATCAACAATTCTTTGAATGTAAGGATCCAAATCATTGTGACTGACAACGGGGACACAAGCCTTAAAAGTCTCAACATCAGTTCTGCTGTTCAGACCCCATTGTTTGAAATACTCTGTTCCCTCATTTTCTTTCAGAATTTTCCCAAGTGTCTCTTCTTGAATCCTCCCAGCATCTTTTGTCATCAACTCAAAATCCTCAATCACTTGTTCTGCATCAAATTTCTTCTCGATATATTCCATCATCTTCACAATCCAGACTTCAACATTAAACAATAGCAATCAAGTAAAAACAATCAAGAATTCTCAATTTGAGAGATAAGGTTTGGGGTTAAGAAGAATTTAAGCAAGTTGAACTATACTACTCCATAGTTATTACTAACTTCAATGCAACTTACCTCGGGACAGTACACTTTTGGCACGGATTTGGCATGACACTGCGAAATAATAGAAGTAGCCTTTTGGCTCTTGGCTCCAAAACCACCTAAATTTCCCTCCAAAAAAGGAAAACCAGTTTTGACTTTTTATTTATTTATTTTACTCATTTTATTTCATTCACCTTACTCTTTCATTATCTTTACTTTCTTTTTTACTTAATTCATTTTATCTCTCATTCTAGAAAATATTTCTTAATTCTCTAATTTTGGTTGACTTAAATATTTTAGAAAATATTTCTCAAATAAACTTATTTTCCTCGAGTAATAATTTTTTCCTTACCTCACTCTGTTCTCCAACCCTTTCATTTTAAGAAAATCAATCTATTTTGTTACAACACCCAAACTAGCCGATCCCCCAACAAAAGAAAATTAACAATTTAAAATTTTATTTTTGAAAAACAATTCAAAGTTGGATTTTTTTACCTCGCTCAACTCCTGACAGTCGCACACCCTCTTTCCACAAGAAAATTAAAAGTTAAAAAAATAATTGAATATTCATTTTGTTAGTCCGCACTTACCCAACCACCTACTACCCACCCCACCCCACCCATCCCCCCAACCCCAAGAAAATAAATTTATAAAATTATATTTTTAAAAAATATTATTCATTTTATTCTTA